>NC_134578.1:21832500-21935000 GCF_050947875.1 Dermacentor variabilis | reverse complement strand
ATTGTAGCAGCAGATATGAAACAAAATCCAGCTTAAATGTCGCCATTGTTTCTCGACAGAGGCTGTGTGATCCCCCTTGTTGTCTGTGGGCGTCGTGACGTAATGGGGTGCGACGTACCTCATCTTAAATAAAGGGAAAATCAGACATCCACCCGATCGTAGCAATTGCTACAATGGAAACCCACACGGGTTCCTTAAAGGAAAAGCCTCGCAACTGAAGAAAAATTCGTCCTGGTCCGAGGCTCGAATCCGGGACGACCACCTCACCGGGGCAGCCGCTCTACTATCTGAGCTAACCAGGCGGCTAGAAGACGGCAGGACGAAGTCAAACTTGTCAACAACTCGAAGCAGAGGCAAGAGTTTGACGTAATAGTTTTGCGGAAACCCGCAAGGTGGAGAGAAGTAACTAACAAAGGGAAAATCAAGTACCCACCCAATCGCAGCAATTAACAAAGGGATAATTAGACATCCTACCAATCATAGCAACTGCTACGATAGGGTGGATGTCTGATTTTTTCTTCGTCAATTACTTCTCTCCACCTTGCGGGTTTCCGCAGAACTATTATGTCAAACTCGTACCTCATCTTAATACGCTTCTCTTCATCGTCGTTCGATCAACTGAAATTTCTCTGTTGATGTGAGGGTTCATATTTTATTGCTCGCAATGTCTTTTTAGCTTCCCGATGTTTTTTCTTGCTTTCTTGTATTTACACAGCGTTTCGCTGAACGATGACGTGTCGTTGACGGGGGTTGTGTCAAGTAAAAGAAAAGTCAGGCAAGGAAGACAGAGAGCTAGCGATAAAGGTGTAGAAAAATATCGGTCATTCAGGGAACATCTCGATCCGGTTGGCTAAACTGTACTCCGGATCGGCGAAATGGAACGAAACGGGAGAAAAAAGAAGGAAAGGAAAAAACCCGCCCGTGGGAGTAAATCTCATAGATTTCAAGAATATGGCTGTGCCTGTCCGCTATAGAATTGTTTTTCTCTATCCGATATTACAAGTTCTTCTGTGGAAGATGTTTGCTGTGGAAGAGTTTTCGACCGACCGGGGGGTAACATGTCCCTGCCGAATATTAGCCATTAAATTATTTTCCAACGTGAATGGTAGTTTTATTACAAGACGTAAAGAGTCAACGTAGATTTACGACAAAGAGAAGAAACCTGAAGGGAAGATGTGTGCTCCCCTTCCGAATCAAGGAGACATGAAACAAATGACTACAATCTTCTTGCGCTCGTGGCTTCATATTGACAATGCATACATCATATGTCTACTACAGGCTTTGTGAAGCACGAGAAGACTTGGCTGGCAAGAAGTCAAATTTACGCTTTCTTCCTAGACGCGGCAACAGTGTCCCGTCCTACTCCTCCTCGTCCTCTCTGAAATAATTTTTACTCTGGTTCAGGAAGATATTCTCAAGTTCAGAATAGCCGGGACATTGAAACCAAAGAGTTATGCAGAGAGCGTGCTGCGACCTGCAAAGACAAGCTTCAGGGACGAATACGGCTGAGGAACGATTTAACGTTAAGCAATTTCTGTCCGTAGCCCAGATCAGCCTGCCACGAAGAAACAATACTTGTCATAGCTGCTAAGCCATCCCGGCGGGTAGTTGGCGTTGGCATGTGAGAATGGCGCAGGCGCCTGAGTGTCCTAGTGGCTAGAACTTGAAATATCTAACCATGGTGTGATGCCTACCATAGGACGCAATATTCTTTATTAAAGAGGCTCGAGACAAGGCGGCACTGGAACCTAAGTGCCTACCTCTTTTTAGCGCAATGTTACTGGTTTAACACGAGATATATCCTAATATGATTCGTGTTAAAGCACCCCCCCACCACCCACCAACCATTCGAAAAGAACAAAGAAAAAAGAAAAAAAAACAACTGCTTCTGGGTAGCCCATTGTATCGTCGACAATGCATTCTTCGCAGCCGTTGTTTGAACCTGGAAAACATTTTCGTAGCCCCCTGAACGCCGTGAGCCCGAAAGAACGATCTCCGATTGTCCAGTCACAATGAATAGGCGTGGTTCACTTTTCTTTGAGAGTGACAGGAGGCGAGCACCATATGTAAGGTTGATTACAGAGACACCGTCATGGGCAGCATATTTCACCACCACATACAGGGCAGAAGACTCTGAGCGGGATCTATAATTACCATTATTTGCGTCATGCAAATATTTCCTGTGCCTGGAAATTTCCTCACGTCACAACAACACCTAATCCCCTGGCGTCTTCTACCGTGTTTCCATTACCTCGGCGCCCCCATTTTGTTACTCCAATGGAGGAGTGGTTATCTGCGCTATGCATCGCGGGACCTACCCAACTCCATTCTCGCCTTTTAATCTCAACCCTAGAATATCAGTGAGGCCCACTCGCTCTGTAATACATACCACTGTCTTCAGGACTCTCAACGTTAGAACGTCGACTTGCTATTTACATACAGGGCAAACACAATCATGAGTAGAGGTTATGGCAACACGGACGCTTGGAATGAGTAATAGTTGTAGAACAAGAATGTCGCGAGAGGCCAGGTTTGGGCACGGACACTTGTCTTACGTCAGAGCACCAATTTCCGCCCTGACGTAGACAGGTATCCATGTTCAGAATTTTAATTCCAGCGCCATTACTTGTTCTACCACTGCTAATCTCTCCAGGACCGAGTCACTGAGTGGTGAAACACTCGTGTGCCAAGCCGAGCACTATGTATTGGTTTTTTTCTCTGATTTGCTGGAGAAAAAAGCGCAATCCGGTAACTGTCAGTGGAATAGCCAGTGACTTTGTCTTTTAATGCTTGTAAGCTGTGTTCTCATTTATTCATTTTTTTTCTCTCTTCCTATTTCCACAGGAAGGGAAGCAGGGGGCGGAAGGGAGGGGGGAAGGACACCGCAGGACAGCGCTGTCCTGTGTGTTCCCGCCTTCTTTCAATCGATTAGGCGCCAAAAGTGACAGCACACAAGAAGAAATACAGACAGGACAAGCGCCTTGTCCTGTCTGTATTTCTTCTTGTGTGCTGTCACTTTTGGCGCCTAATCTATTGAAAGCTATGCACCAACTAGCCCCACAACGTGTTTTACTGCAATTCCTGCCTTCTGTCTTCGTCTTATTGCGCTGCACCTTCAAGATGTTCAACCAGTACCAACTCGCCCAAATGTCGATCCTTCTAAAGTACTATAACCCACTCGCTGTCACATTTGCATTTTCAATTCCGTTATGCCCCCCTCTACCCCCCCCCCCCCCCCGTTGAGGATTAAGCTTCCGTCCGCATCACAAGTCGTCTGGTTTTGAGAGCGGCAGGAGAGCGGGGAGAGCCGGAGAGAAAGCAAGCCGGTTCCCGAATCGTCACCGCGTCCCAAACCAACGACACAATTGATAGACCTTGGCTGTCGCCAAGGTCCGTCCAAGGAAACTGAGGAGGGGAGCAGGGGGCAAGGGTTATTGTTCCGGCCAACCGCACCGCCTGTTTTCGAAGACGTCGACATAGGGCACATGCGGCTTATGCGGAATGGCTGAAATGGCTGTGCCGAGAGCAATTTTATGCCTGCCGAATATGGCCAAACTGAAGAAGGCTGTTTGCGCAATCTTCGTCGGTATAGCACCGCAAAACTCGTACTCAATATTACGTAAGGCCGCTTGTCTCTTTCGGTGTTGACTGTGGCGAGAAAAAAGAAAAAGGGAGAAAGAGTGCGCACTTCTAGGGGGATTCGAGAACGCGACCACTGGGAATGCGTCCTTAGAGGCCACTTACCATTGGTCGAAACGCAGCGATCATGTTTGCCGTTTTATCATTCTACTAAACAAAATCCGCCAATCAAATACCGTGCTCTCTACAGCGATGTAGTCCTGAGATGATATACCGTAACCCCTCGCCTCAATGAGCACACTGACAAATGCCCTAATAAAACAAAGTTTAATGCCCCGTTCCTAGGCATTCTGTTATTACTGCCTTGTTGCTGTAGTAAATCATTGCGTTGCTCAAGGACACGCACGCGAGAATACAGCTTCTGTTTATGGTCATTCGGCTTAGGTGGCTGTTTAGTATCTCAAAACATTCTATATATATGTGTGGCACCATTATTGTGTATGTTTTGATTTACTTCGTATCAAAATTTATGTTGTGTATTTAGTAAGAAAGCGTGCTTACAATCTAGTTACTTTCAAAGGTGAATAATTGTATTATATTTAGTGAGTACCCCTGTATTTTTTTACTTTTAGCAATGTAAGTGTGTCGCACAGTTAGCACGCGCCCTTAGATTTACTTTCTTCAGATATTGTGTTTGTGGTTCAGTTAGCGTGGCTCCTTGCATTTACCTTCAGTATAATCGCCCTGTATTCAAGATGAATAGTCGACCATAAAGCTTGAGTAGGCACGGAATCTGTAGTTCCGACCTGTAGTTGCTTTTAGGAGCTTCACAATCGTCCCATCATCGCTTCGTAAATGTCGTACCTTAACAATGGAGAAATTCATAATTTTCGTTGTACCTTTGTCCCGAAAAGATTTGTGGCAAACTGTGTATACGCATTTTTGTCACATGAAGATCGTTATTAGGGCCCGATCACCATGGAAGTGACCATTCAATGATCCTTTAGAATAAATTGCATTGCGACAGTGCCGACGTAATGCCGAGCCAAGACGTTGTGGTAATAGCGATAGCTCAAAACCAAAATGCCCGCTATAGAGTACCTTGTCATCGCTGATAAAAATTGTTGGCCCATCTATCCTTGAAAGATGACAGGCAACATTAATATGATTATCACCATTTATTTATTTATTTATTTATTTATTTATTTATTTATTTATTTATTTATGACATACGGCAGGCCGTGAGGCCCAAGCAAAAATGGAATAGAAAAATATAACAATGTTAAATTGCAACATCTAAATTCAAGCAAAACGAGCAGGAGCATATATTCTCATGAAGGATGTGCAATTGGAGATGACATGATTTATGCATGTTATGATGATTATAATGTGATGATTATTGGTATAATTATGATGGTGCAAGCTACGAGAGCGAGACAGCGTCGATATGTACAAGCGCACCATGTTTAATAAAGAGCTTGACGAGACACGTAATGTGACCAGGCTCCCCTATTGCGTCTTTCTTTTTGCGTGTTTATTTTTCTTTCTTTTTTTTTCATTGAAGAGCGGAATATGTCTATTGGCGTGCACACAGTGACTCAAGTTTGCGTAATATAGCGACACATACCCAGGGACCCAAGTTGATTCGAAACAGCGTCAAGTTCTTTTCTTTTTCTTTTATTTTTTTTTTTTTGCCGAAACATACTCGTTGCAGTTTTTGGAGCGTAACCTTGACGAAAATTGCTCCCTTTACTGCCGACAAGTCGTGTTGCTCGTACACATATTCCAGTCTTCGCCATTCGTTGAACCTGTGTAAAACTATCATGTTAACCTACCAACTCGGCCAATGTTCTGTTTTCGTGTATGACTTGCTTTTGGAATCCAGAGTAATCCGCAAAGTTGCTGTTGCCAAAGTGGAAGCACCTTCGACGTGTTTGTTCTGCAGCTTAACGACATAACGGACCAGATTACCAACGTGAGCTTGTTGGTATAGCATTCTGACTAGAGGTTTCCTTGCTTCCTTTTTTTTTTTTGTGAATAAGACTGAGCACAAGAAGGCACGCAGAAAAGCATCGCGTGCGCCCTGTGTATCTTCTTGGGTTCAGGCATACATTTGTTATTCCCATTTTTAACCATATGTACAATGTTTATATCATTTAAAAATGCGTACGCCTGTCCCTTCTCGGGGGCTGGACGCCGAACAAATGTGCACGTCAATATTAAACAGTGGCTTCAATACGCGAAAAAAAGACAAAGAAAAATTGAGGAAAAATAACTTGGACGACGCTTAAGCTCCGTCTTGTGCAACGCGATAGCATTCAAAGACTCCTGAGTGCTTCTCACGCTTTCCGGCAACTGCAGCTTACGTAACCGTAATACTTACCGGAAATTGCTGGCGGCGAACGCTAAGCCCGAAGGCAAGCTTTCTGGTAGAAACGCGGCCTCTTGCGTGGGCGGATCCCGGAGGCAGTGCACAGTCGCGCCGAGAAAATTGCATCATTTTCTGGTTTCTGTTCACGTTTCGCACGTTTAATATTTCAGTGTGAGGAGATTTAACATAAAAGGCATGTGCCGTCGGTGTTTCGTTTCTTGACATTTGTTTTTGGGCTGTCATTCTCAAAACGCCGAGGAATGACTTTGTCAAGAATGTGAAACAAGGTACGAACAACATTAGCGATAGAATGGTGTGGCGATAAAACCCGCATACACAGAATGTCAGATAGCAAGGCGTGACATATACATATACCTAAATGTGTACAGAAGTTTTCGCTCACGGACAACTCCGCCGACGCCGACACCGGATATTCTGCGACACGGGGCCCTTAACGCTATTGCGTTAAAATTGAACGCAGAACTCAAGAAACGACGCTCAATGCAATAAATAAAAATAAGGATAATGATATAAGCATAAATAATAAAGTTAGAGACACAGAATCTATGCAGAGTAAGAAAGAAAGGAACGCAGAAAGAAGGAATGAAAAGAAGCTCAAGCATGGATAGGAGAGCCACGACAAAGCCGCAGAGACGAAGCCGTCTCCCGTACGCCACGACTGCATTCTTTTTCTCCTGACATCTCGGGCACGTCGCTGCGCTGCATTTAATTAAATTTGGAGGGCCACTGCGCCTAATGGTTACGCTCATTAATTTCCGGTAACACACAGCGGACTCTGCTGCTCTGTAAAAGATGAGCTAAAAGTGTGCGAATGGAGGAAGCATCGCAAGACGTGGCGAGTGTGGAGGTCACGCGAAGCTCTTTTGTAAGACAGTCATCCCACGAAGCGTTCCTCGCCTCGTGGGAAATGGAGGGAGACATTGTTGCTGCTTCGACGTCATTTCGACGTGGGACTTCTTTTTTTTCTTTTTATTCTTTGCTTGAATGTCAAGGACGATCGCTCGTTAACGAAAGGCGTCGCTCAAAGAAGAATAGCCTTTATTTTAATTTGGCGATGAAGACAGGAACGCTTCTTTTTTGTTTCTTCTACGATGGTGTGTGCGTGTGCGCGTGTGTCCGTGTGTGTGGGTGTGTGTGTGTGCGTGTATGCCTGTGTGCGATTTATTGCCATCCCCTTTCAAATGGGGCGGTGACAAATTGTCACCTATAGCCTGCGTCATTTAATCAGGTATGCTATACATGTTTTTCATTCTAGCCTTTTTTGTCCACATCTCCTAATTCTACTTTATTTTTTCTCGAGACTTCTCTATCGGCGGCAAAAGCGTTTGTCGCGGCACCCAGTGGCGGCCGCGGTAGACCACGCTACGCATCACGTGGCCTCCGAGATTGCCTCGCGGTGGCAGGTTTCGCTCCGTCCGTCCCATTCTCACGAAGAGCGCGTAAATTCAGCGGTGGGCGTGGCGGGATCCTTCGCATTACGGCCTTGGCAACCGAGGTAGGGTGGCTAGCCGAGGTAACCGAGGCCTCTTCATGAGTCGGAGAGGCTTTCGGCCGCTCCCGGCACTGTTGCGGTGGCTTGGATGTGGCGAGAAGGATATCCCTTTGCGCCTCCATGTTTTATGCCTGGCCGATGTGGAAATGACGGCTAACGGTGCACGAAGGATAAAGTGCATGTTAGCACCTATTCATTCTCAAACGCGTTTATTTTCTTTCTTTTTCCCCATACGCACACTCCCGCTGCCTCCACATTGGTGTGTAGTAGTGTAATATATCTGTTCGTCGTGTGCCGGAAACGCACTCTAAGCCAAAATTTGTGGGTCATACGCTTGTCTGCGGCTTCGTCAGCTGGTGCCGGCGTTTGCTTTCATCCGTGCATTTCGCCGTTGTGATAGGACATGAAGCACGACTTAGCACGATCCTCCCAAATATGGTGCAATCGCTCGCGTACTTTTATTTAGCTGCACGTGAGATTACATCACGTGGTTAAACTATTCCGGAGCCGCCAACTAGGGTGTGCGTGTTTGTTTGTTTGTTTGTTTGTGCGTGCGTGCGTGCGTGCGTGTGTGTGTGCGTGCGTGCGCGCGTGTGTGTTCGTGCGTGTGTGTGTTAGTGAGTACCATGAAAAACATAATCCGCACAATGCAATAGCAAGCAACCTGAAAACGACGACAGGGAAAAGTGCGTAGAGGAACGTACTAGTAAGCATTACACGAAAAAAAAATAAGAACGAAAGCACAAAAAAACAGATAGAAAGGAAAACTAGGCAAACAACAACAAATAACTCTGCCATCCAGGATAAGCTACCAGTTCACAGACAATGACTAGTGCATGAGCCCACTCATTATGTCTTCAGAGAAATAAGTTAATAAATCAAGACCAGTACAGACTACAGATACTACGATATCAATGGATAAGCACATAGAAAAGTACAGGGAAAAAATAAAGGTACGAAAGGACTAAATATTTGAGATGGCAAAACGTTTGCAAAGCTCGAGGCAAAGCTGAAAGTTTGCTCGAGAAATTTCATGTGAAAATATTACGCAACGTGGGAAAAGGGCGAAATTAAGATGCGTAATTTGCTAATTAATACATTTTACTAATTAGGTTTCTTACTAATTACCTTGAGGAACATATTGCAAGTTAATAATGGTGCCCCGTGAGTTTTCGAGGTACGTCGAATAATAAATTCTGAGGAAGGCAATGGTTATGTGTTGACAAACTTGTGGTAAAATGCATTGTCGTTCCACTTAATTTTTTATGGAAACGTGATACTATGTGTTCAAGCCCAGAAGTAACTAGGCCACCAATGTACATTGTGGTCACATTGTGTTGGGGCTGGGACGGATGAGTTATTTCGGTAGTGTTGTCACCCTGAGAATTTGTTCCAAATGTAAATGCCTTGCGACTTCACTGGCAGCGATTCATAAATTGTAATATGCACGTACCATAATGTAATTATATAAGAAGGTTCATTGGGCTTATTTGATAATTAGTTCACTCCGCACTTCGACTTGTTTGCGCAAGTAATGTCTGTCTCTTCGCGTAATCCAGATCATCATCATCATCATCATCATCATCATCATCATCATCATCATCATCATCATCCTATTTTATGTCCAATGCAGGACGAAGGCCTCTCCCTGTGATCTCCAATTATCCCTGCCCTGCGCCAACCTATCCCACCGAGCGCCTGCGAATTTCATAATTTCATCACCCCACCTAGTCTTCTGCCGCCCTCGACTGCGCTTCCCTCCTCTTAGCACCCATTCTGTAAACCTAATCGTCGGCCAGTTATTAACCCACGAATTACGTGACCTGCCAGCTCCTTTTCTTTCTCCTAATGTCATTTAGAACATCGGCTATCCCTGTTTGCTCTCTGATCCACACCACTCTCTTCCTGTCTCCAGCTCAAGGACTAGAATTGTGTTATCTGCCACGGGCATTTTTTTTTAATTCTGTGCAGTCTAAAAATAGACACCCGGTATATCTACAGGCCCGCGCGCATAATAAGTACTAGTGTAGGACGTTCGTTTTGACTTCTGTGTCGGCGCTGCTTTATGGTCAGTCGTGTGGAAAACTCCTACGACGGGATGTTTATTTATTTATTTATTTATTTATTTATTTATCTAATTATTTAGTTATTTATTTATTTATTGATTTACCTACAACAATCAACGGGGTGCATTAGAGTAATGATGGGGGTGGGGGGAGGGCATTATACATGTATACAATACAGATAGTCTATACTAAGAATGGAATGCATCTAATATGTAATGGAACATATCACTTACTATACAACACATTAATTAATACAATATCACAAGAAAGTTCGCGTGAGTCGGTAAAGATACGAATCGACAAAGATAAACTCACACATGACCTATGTAAAGCAAACAAATGCTTGTCATACATGAATAGATGTCGCGAAAAAAAATTCTTAAATACAGATGACGTTGCAGTGCACATTTCATACCGAAATTTATTCCACTCATACACTGTCTTGGTAGAGAAACAGCGTTTATATGCATTAACACGGAAACTGTACTCTGGTGCTTTTAGCGGAGCTCTCTTCTGGGTGACGTGCAACTTAATTTCTTTGTGTACAAGTCCCTGCACAAATCAGTCGTTTGTGTTCACGTGTTCATGTATAAGCCGTATGTACTTGCATCGCTTCTTTAGAAACGGCTGTGCTAACTGTAAACGTATTTCTGATAAGCTCTGAGCGAAATCTAAGACAACGCATTCCTGAATTCGCTCGAGCTGGTTAACCGACGTGATTATTTCTGGGTCGTAGGCATATCATCATCATCATCATCATCATCAGCCTGGTTACGCCCACTGCAGGACAAAGGCCTCTCCCATACTTCTCCAACAACCCGGGTCATGCACTAATTGTGGCCATGCCGTCCCTGCAAACTTCTTAATCTCATCCGCCCACCTGACTTTCTGCCGCCCCCTGCTACGCTTCCCTTCCCTTGGGATCCCAAGGGTAGGCATATCAACCATGCGCTAAGTCTCCTTCAGCTTACGGGGGGGCACATGACTAGCTTTAAGGAGACCACGAAACACTATAAATTGGGAAGGGCCCATTTCCCCCCGCCACACTCCTCGCTGAGTAGACGGCAAGCGACGGCATGGCGCCTCTTACAGATACATATCCGAACCCGGTGGCCTACCACCGCTACTACTCGGGCCTTTGCAAGGATAGATGTAGATTCTGTCAAGAAAGGGCGGACCTACAACATATGGTTTGGGCTTGTCCTCGGACCCCCACACAGAATAAAATAAACAAGACCAGAGAGCAGTGGGAGACCGCGTTGCTCAGCTGTATACCGGAAGACCAACTCAAGGCAATCCAGCAGGCCGAAGGTGCCGCCAGGGCCCAAGGGCTCGAGGCCGTCATCTAGGTAGACAGGCCTAGGTCTCAAATCTGCTGTGCACAAATAAAGTTTATTCCTCCTCCTCCTTGCCGGAAATTAAGTTTAAGAAAATTCAGCCTCCAGCTAGCCTTAGTCGCCACGCGCTCTACATTATTATTCCAAGAAATATTTTATTTTAAGAACACCTATGTACTTAACTCATCAAAAGTACAACATTACAAGTATAGCTACTTGCCTCATTCATCTCTTTATTGTATAAATACTAGTGACAAGCGGTACCCTGTTGTTAGCGAAACAGACGCCATTGCACTTAAACAAATTTCACTTCGTGCTCCAGCTGTTGCACGACGACAACCACTGAAGGTCTTTTCGTATAACACGTAGGTCACCAGTGGGCAGAATGCCGCGATGTACGCAATGTTCACCAGCTCACAGTCTTGCATGGCTACAAATATATTTCGATACGTCATTTATAAATCAGATCAGGTCACGTATAGGAACGACTCAACAAAACGACCCGTTCTAAGAAAAGTTCGAAGGCAGCGAATGGCGGGGGAAGGGGAGGAAGGGGGCAAGATTTGGTGCGAACTTTCAACTATACAGGCTGAGTAGTACGCTGGGTATCTTTCTTTTCAAGAGACCAAAAAAGTACGAAACTGGACGACGAGGGCGCATAATGCTCGTCTTCCGAGAAAGCTCTCTCTCGCTTGTCCTCCGAGACTAGCGTCAGTCGTTGACGTCGGCGGCCACGCTGCTTGGTTCGCTCAAGCTGTAGTCGGACATGACTGTCTCGCGCAAGCGCGAGGGTGAGGGCAGCTTGAGTCGCAGTGGCGAGATGGGCGCGACGGTGACCTGGATCTCGGAGCGCGCCTTGGCCAGGTGCTGGCGCAGAACCGAGTCGCTCATGTTGTCCACCGGCGTGGAGTCCACGTGGGTGAGCACGTCCCCGGGAAACAGGTTCCGGCCCACGGTCTGCACACGCACGTCCTTGGCGCGCTGCGAGAAACACCGCCGTGTGATCGCGTGCACATCATCATTTCTTTTTTTTTTTGATGCATTCGAAGAGTTCAGTTGTGCTGTTCTCTATCTATACGGTGCACGGAGCGATTCTTGGCATCTTAGACGCGCGGCCCGGGTCTGCGATTTCGGGCGTTGTCGAATTCATAAAGTAAATGTAGAATTACATAAAAATAAAGCTTATACATGAAGCAATGCATAAGTAATGCACAAGGAACCAACGAATTTTTTTTCGTTAAGAGTAATCTGATAATTTTTTTTCACAACAGCCAAATCGACAGGAGTTGAAAAAAACGCAACTGTTCGCTACCGACAACATAATCGAACCAGTTCCAACGTATTTTTTGTTGCTGTGCTCATTTCTTTAAATCCTTTCAAAGTGGCACTGCAGTTAAAATGTAGATAGCCTACTGTAGCCGGTACACAGGATTAAAATTTCGATTTGGCTCTTACAGATATGTCACGATATAATAGCTGTGTAGAGCAATGAAGGGGGCTAGTTGGTGAACGTTCATGGTTATATTGCGCTCAGTTTTACAAACACGATATTAAGGAAGGACAGGACGTGGACGGACGTAGCGCTACGTCCGTCCACGTCCTGTCCTTCCTTAATATCGTGTTTGTAAAACTGAGCGCAATATAACCATTAACAGCCGTGTCTTACCAGTACTCGCGTACAGGCGGCGGCGGCGGCGGCGGCGGCGGCGGCGGCGGCGATTATGATATGTCACGCAGTAATTGGCTCATTTTCATCGTAATGTTTTATTTGAGCCTGCCTTCGCTACATGGAAAACAAGTCGTACTGCCAGAGCGTGAACAATTTCTCAATACAGTGCGAGAGACTTAACATCATGGATGCGCTTTCTTCGGGTAGATCCTCTTCTGTCGCATGTGAAGAGCGTCGACTGTAAGCAGCGATAACGATGAATGGATGTGTGGAGCGGGTGTTTCTTCCTGGCAACGGGTGCACTGTTTTGCACAGTCGGCACCGTTTTCTTGGTCTTGAGCTCTGTTGAAAGCTTCTGACGAGGTGTTCACGGAGCACATGCATTGGTTGAGTGGATATGGCTCACTCTGATTCAAACAGGCCCAGCATTTGACTGATTTTTTTATTCGAAACCGCTTTGTGTGTGTGCGTAGGGGGGGGGGCGAGGGGGGGTCAGCGTTCTTATGGGTAATTGGCCACCTTTAATTGTAGATCCTCTTTTTTTAAACGAAAGAAACCTAGGTGTGCTTTACGTTCCTGTCAAATTTAGCTCCGTCGCGGTTTCTGAGTTCGGCTCTCTCAAGAAAAAGGTTCTCGTACTTCCTAGGTGTTTCCTACGAGACGTCAAAGGCTATTGGTGATAAGTCAAATTGTTTCTTAAAAAATGAAGTATGCTGATCGAAGGTGCATCTCGGTATCTATGTGAGGCGAAGGTAACGTGAAGCTGTTATTCAAGTACTGTAATATCATAAATTTGCCCATTTCAATTACTGCGTCTTTGGGACAAGTGAAAGCGATGCTCGTGCACGTGCTAGCACACATAACTTGCTACACAATGGGACAACTTTAATATTGCCTGGCATTTCCGAATTTTCTTTAAATTATCTTAAACGTGCCTCCCGATTCTAGGCCAATCCCCCAATGCAGACATACGCCACAGTATGGAAATTACCACCACCATCGTCGACATGCGAGGATCATCTGTGAGGGGTAGTTGGAGTTGGTACGACAGGAGTATACATGCGATTGTGGCCTACTGGTTAGGAATCTAACCAGAGAAAGGTTTGCTTCGTTAAAGAACTTGTACTCAGGATGACTCATATTTCGTGCGATTATGATATTTTGCAATCATTTGTTCTTTTCATTTAGTAATTACGTAGAAAACGATTCCAGTAGCTTGGACACTTATTAGGGTAGTAAACACAGAAGTCCTGTACTGCTTGCAAGATGTACGGTACGACAGCAGCATTAGTGCCCGGCCGCTTTAATAGATTCGCTTTAATACAGCAACTGCAACTGAACAGTGCCCAGTCTATCTATGGCGTTGCTACGACAACCCAGTGCCCCTTGTTAGGGAGTCACAAGAACGGAGGCTGGAAACGTGGGTCGCTGGTGGCCAAGCGGGATGTCCGTAGGCTGGAAGTAACTAAAATGAAATGAAACCGCCCGTGGTCTGGCAAGTGGTTCCCGATTGTGGCGCTGAGTGCGCGTACCTGCACAATATGCAGATGGGTGTAAGCATTTTGCTGCTCGTCCCACATTTTCGCCTCGAACGTTTTGAAACCGTACCACGCCCCCTTGCGGCATCCGGCTCGCACTAGAGACAGGGTGAGCGTCTGTCGGCCACACGACTGAAGGATGCTGCTCATGTCCTGCCTGTAAATATAGAATTTAAAGAAGCAATGGCGTCCTTGTGCAGGCGTTGTCAGAATTTCTTAAACAGCTGTATATTATGCGAAGTTGCCAAGATTTCTAAGCGAGAACACAAGTTTTTATAGACGTTCTCGCATGCACTGTGGCCCGGAGAAAAGTTAGGCCTCGTGCCTCTTCAATAGACTTCGCCGAGAAAGAACATATTTTTTTTATTTTTTGCTGTGCGTTAAATGACCGGAACGTTCATTTTCAGATTAAAAGAGAAAATTACAATCATGTCGAAAGCAAATGCATATAATTTGTCTTATATTTTATGGCAAATTTTGTTGGCAGCACTGTGAATGGCTGTAAGGTAAAAGCACTAGAAATATTTGGACTTCTGTATCGGTGCATAATTGCGACTTTGAAGTGGCTGTAGTGGTTGTAGTGTCAATGGCCGAAACCACTAGCATATCATGGCTTTTTTTTTCTTTTTTTGTAAGCGCGCGAAGGTGTTTGTAATATTTCCCGCAGAAATCACAGAAAACAATGCAGTGTCACCATCCATACAACCCACAAAACTGTTATTACATAGTTCACTCTTGCCTTTTTTTTTTTTGAAGATAAGAAAGTTTGCACGACTAAGGCATGTTGTGATAATCAGAATGATTGCTAATCATTGGCCTCACGGACAAACCTACAATCAAAAATCACTTGTCAGTGCGGTTACGTGAAGAAGTAAAGCGCTTAGCTTGAAAACAGGGCATCGGAAATTCCCTTTTCTATTGTGAGCCAAATGGGGTAACTTCAATGAGTTAATTTACGCGGCAAGGCATTCACGTATTAACACTTGGAGTTTAGAACCCCAGGCGTGCAAGTCATAACCACTACACTTAAGGAGACCATGTGCGCATATCCCCATCTGCGAGGCTCTCACGTAGAAAAGTGTTTGCGCAGTGCACAACGGTGCATTAAAATACTAAACTATCCTTCCCTCTATAGAAGTGATTCTACAGCGATGCAGAATCATTTTTCTTCAGACCGACGTTTCCAGACATAGGATCTGCGAAGCCAACAAATATATTGAACTTTCAAGCAATTCATTTTTAGCATTCGCTATAAGTGGGCAAAAACCCAGAATTACTTTACCACGACTTTAGTAATGTATTCGCTAATCTTCCAAGGACCACCATTTTACCAGCCATAAGATTGTGAAAATCTTAAGCGCAGATAATGTCGACTACATTGATTTTAAGAATTTTAACACCTCTGAGAGTTTTCTTTTACTGCTTTGCATTTCAGTAAAGCGTTCTTCGGACTTGCGACGCACGTTATAGAACGTTGTACAGTTCAAGAAGCAAACCAACCTATTTGACTTGGAGGCTTTCATAGTCCTACTCGAACGTGCAAAACAATACATCGCGGCATCCTTTCATCATGATTGCATTACAAACAGCATCACTGTAATGAGAAAAAGTGTTGAGGGAACGCGCTGATTTATACATACGCCACACTTTGCTAGAATGGCACGTAGTTTGCACAAATTCCCCTCCTAAATTTTATTTTTTGTGCCGGATTTGTAAATGGCTATGGTCTCGGCTTGAACCCAGCCTGAGCCTCGCGCCAATAGATTTACGAATGATAGGCAAATGGATAGTTTTTTTTCTCTAATTGGAAATCGTGCGCTCGGGGCAGCTGCAATTAATCCCGTATACAGGGACTAACGAAGCGCCTTCAGCAACTGTTTTGTGCAAATATTAACGCCGGATTCAGCTTGTAATCAAGCGTTTTTCTTTATACGTCACCCCTTAACCGAAATTCTGCAACGTCGGGGAAATTCTGTGATTACGTATTTTCCTGAGAAAAATAAAATGAGGTGATTTTACGGATCTTGTTAATCACGCACCTGGTGTTTATAATTCTGTACGGACTGGACGAGAGCACGGTGAGGACAAGCTGGTCTCCGGAGGCATTCATGATTTTTCGGACAATTCTGAGGGGCAGTCCGGCAACCTTGGTTCCGTTGACGGCGATCACCACGTCACCGACCAGAATCTGGGACCGCTGAGCAGGGCTGCCTTGCTTCACGCTCTGAAAATCGAAATTGCGGTGACGTCTTCCACGAGAATTTTGTGCTGGCTTTGTGCCGGGCACCCAGCGTCCTGCTTTAGATTTCTGGCTATTTCTGTCATACGTACGCAACTACACGAGTGAGTGTGGTTTATCCAGCTAGCTTCTTTACGGCCGAATTCTCACGAAGCACGTGCAATTAGGCAGCTGGTTACATATTCACACTGTGAAGGCAAGAACCGTGTTTCCTGAAATGTTTAAGCATGTATAAACGGGTTCCCCTTTTTAATATCACTACTCAGGTACCCTCGTTTATATGCGCGCATTTCAAATTTTTGTTTTGCACGAATACACATGAACTCAAGTAAAAAACAAAAGAGTTGGTGCTGGCACTGCCTGTGACTTGTGTAATGAACACGGGACACTCCAACGGGCACCGAAACGCATGCAGCGAGCTCTTCACTAAACAACAGCTGGTTTTGTGGCGACTGACGTTCCGAACTGTTGAAACTACTAAGAGAGATGAGAGTTATTGATTCATAATAAAAAAAAAACTTTTAAAAGAATGTTTGACAGACGAGGGTCATAGAGAAGTAAGATTGAGAACAGGTCCATGGAGCCAGGTTCCCCAAGCATGTGCCTTCGCAGCGCTTAAAGTGACAGTATTTGCATATTCTGATATAGGCAGCCCTGTGATTGTTAGGTAGAAAGCACATCAGCACGAAGCTCACAGTATGTGGTATCGAAACGCTCCAAAGAAAATGGCGGGAACATACTAACTATAAATAAAAAGCAAGTGATGTAATTAGGCATGATATGCACGCACAACGCGTGCCGATGTTCATGGTCGTGTCTGTCTTCATTGTCGTTCCCTTGTGCGCAACAGTCCCCAAACGGCCTCGAGGCTTGCCCTATTCCAAAAGTCGGATGGACATCCACGCTAATTCACGCAAACAAGCAAAAACGGCACTAATTTAAGTTTGCCACCACTTAAGGTAGTGGGAGTCGCGAGACGTTCAAAGGCCTGCAAAGTTACTTCGGTCAATAAACGGTCAAACATGGCCACCTTCAGGCAGTCGGAACGAAAAACAGAAAGTGACTCTGGAGTCTAAAGGGAAGTTATCAATGTGGTTCTTGCGGGCCTTCCTATTATTTGTTTGCATTTTGTGCCCTATGGTGTCGAAACACATGGTTTTTATTCCTCGCTGCAGTGATGTGTGTCAAAAACGTTAACTCTTACGATGCAATTAATAAAGATCGGGCCCCTCGGTTCCCTTTCTTATCGTTCAACACTGGAGGTAAGTCACCTTTAAGGCCCACCTCAACAATGAAGAAGTTCTTCCCTCCTTCGCCTGTCGCGACTTCCAAGTTGACGCCGAAGCTCCAGAATCTTCCGAAGCTTTTCTTGCGGAATAATATCAGGTTCAGCTTTTCGCTCACTCGCTTTCTTCCGCTCGACGTGTCCGCTGCAAATAAATTATGCGTGAATGTCGGGCCTTTTCTTATAACTTTGAATATGTATCGTCACGGGGGCAGGCTCCCTAATACTTGACCATTAAATGGTAATCCTCCTACCACAGCATTTAACATCAACGCCAGTCTTGTACACTATAAGACTTGCTCACGTTGAATATAGAGACCAGATGAAAAAATAACTGTGCCTGAAATCAGCGCCCTGAAAAAAGCACCTTTTGTTCATCTGCCGACCACGTTAATAACAATTGCAGCTCCAGTGCGTCATGGTGCATTGCCGCGTATTTATTTAGTTATTTATTTATTTATTTATTTATTTATTTATTTATTATTTTTTACTTTCTTAGTCAATCACTTACCTACCTACTTACATAAAACTCATAGGCCTCGAAAGACCATTACATGAAGGATGGGCATGGAAAAGGAAGGAATTATGATGACGACGTCACAAACATGCGTCAAAACATTCCATGGCAGACCTAAAGCCCGCAAAAAAAATTATGGGGTATTACGTGCCAAAACTACAATCTGATTATAAGGCATGCCGTATAGTGACTCCAGAAGCTTGAACCACCTGGGGTTCTTTAAGGTGCACCCAACTAGTAAGTACAAGGGTGTTTTTACATTCTCGTCCCCATCGAAATGCGGTCGCAGTGGCCTATAGTCGATCCCGCGACCTCCCCCCATGCTTAGCAACCCAACACCATAGCCATTAAACAACCGCGGCGGGTACTTTCTCTCGGAAGGCCATTCTAGGCTCGACACCAGTTCGGAAAAAAAAATATGCGTGAGAGCGCTGGTGCGGGCCTGTGGTGAGATCAAGGACCACGTTCAAATTGTTTCTAAAAGCACTTCTTACACTGTTCTTGCACTCTTACACTCTTCTTATAGCACTGACACTGTTCTTACAGCGCTTAATTTGGAGATTAACACCAGTAGCAGCGGTGTAATTATTGCTACCATTGTCCCTATTCCCCAAAAAAAAGGAAATTGAAACTCATTAGGATCAGGAATGATTTCGGGATCGAGTATATATATATATACGGAGGAATCTGATTATGTTTAGGTTAACGACACAATGTTACTGGGTGACTACAACATGAGGCTTCATGAGTCACGCTTGGGTTGCGGTTGTTATCGTCTAGAGCAGTGGCAGAACGTGCCTAATATGCTGAGCCGGGTTCGGCGGCTCTTGCACCAGTCGCTATAGGATTTGAGTTCGACAAAGGACTGGGCAGCATAATCGAAAACAAAATTAAGTACTCTGCCCAGAGATGAGTTTGTCACAGAGGCGCTTAAGTTTATCATGTATTTTTTGTTTAGCCAAATTTGACTAGATGCCTTCGGGCCAGGGGAGTTTCCGAGGAGGAACCTTCGCTGATGCCGTATTCTGTGCCTTTTATTTTGCCGCTTCAAGACTCGACGATATCATAATCCTGTCAAGCGGGCGAATTTCAATGCTATTGGCTTCCCATTGCCCCATGTGCGGTGCTGTGAATGCTCACTTTTGGAAAATCCGGTAAAACCGTACATGGATTCCGCCTCTGTCGTCATGTGGTAGTCGATTTCAGACGACGACACATTGGATTCGTCCATGAAAGATTCGTTCAAGGATACCGGATTTTCACTGTCCCTCGTCTGAAATTGCAAAACACGTCGTTTAAAGGCGGAGTGGCCACTTGTGCGGTTCGGCAGTGTGTGCCCACTGCAAACGATACATGACAATTAAATAATGCGATCTGCGTTTTCACATCAACGTTGAGAATTTTTGCTGAGTTAACTTTGAACCGATATATCTACCCTAGCGGAATTGTAATTAATGCCACGCAGGTTTTTTTTTTTCATTTGCTGGTGACAAATCTTTTTGACAGATGACTCGTTCCTGTGAGAGGAGTGCTCGCTGCATCCTGCAGACTACGTCAGCTGCGTCACGGGATAAGCACTGTAGAGGCGCGCACTATTTGACAAGATCGTACGTGCGCCAGGATTGCGGTAACATACGTTCTCGAATCAACGCCTCGGACGGCTCGGGAACTTACGGCGCTGTCGTGCCTAAATAGCGAGCGCAACAGCAGTGCTCGCAGTGTGTCATTAAATCCAACGGCCATCGACAGTGCTACCGGGATCGTCACTGTGACTGCCGAATTGCAGTTCCTTCGGACACACGTTCGCCCAGTGAGCAATTTTACTTTTAGTTTCTAGTTTGTCCGCCTGCCAACACCTATCGTGGACACTTGCCATCTCTCCCAAATTTTTTCGTAAAGTTAGCGAATTTGGGTTTGAATTTGCCATTTTACGAATGATGTGCCAGAGAGAGAGAGAGAAATAAATTTATTTCGAGAAAGGGAGAGAGGTCGGCCTGAGCTATAACTTGATCTGGCCTGCTACTCAACACTGGGGAAAAGGGACGGGAAGGGGAAGGGCTGATCAATGATGATGGTATAAGGAAGGGATACAAATACACAGATTTGTACCATCTCTAAAGCCGTGCGTCAAGCCCAGTGGCTTGGAGAAAAGCTACAGCGGCTCTTGTTACCAGGGCTGCGCTTTTTGCATGAGGCCAAGGACCTAAAAGAAACTCGTCTGATAGCGGTCTCTTATGGATCTTTGCAATGGAAGAGACCAGTTGCTGTCGTTCTTGCGCGTACGCGGGACACACACAAAATATATGATAAAGTGTTTCTGGCACCACACAGTATTCACAATTTGGGCTAGTATCACTGCAACTTATCGTATGTCTATAAAGTTTTACAAAAAGTAGCAGTCACGGGAAAGTTTCGTTTTGTCCGCCTCGGAACCTTGCGCTGGAAATGTTTTGATAGTGAAAGGACAAAAGCGGGGTACTTGCTTCGAGTAAGTACACATGTAGGCAATTTCCTGAAGCAGATGACATCGACAATGCCGAAGCCGCCGTGACGTTAAAAAAGGAATGGTTTGCTTGCCAGTATTTGCTGACCCAACTTAGCTGCTGCATTTGTGCTGCATCTAAAACGTAAACCTCGTTAACAAACTACGTATCTAACCCCGAAAGAGCGCGCGTTCAAGGCAAGCTTAAATAAAAAATACGGGCTATATCCTTCCCTTTTCCCTTTCCTTCCTTTTCGGTGTTGCGCCCGGGGCACTTCGCGAATTTTGAAGTGCAGAAGTTGGCAGGTGAGCGTTCGACCATGTTTCTCAAGGGAACTGGGCCTGGCAGCGTCACGGATACGTACACACCCGGCCGAAAAATATTACGGACCATGAAATCTGAGAAAAAGCTGAATATCTCCGCAACCTAACAACGCAGCGTGGTATTTGCATTTCAGGCCTCGACTATAATATGCTTACAACACTGTCGTATACAGTTTTACTGGCTACTGTCACAGGCTGCTTTTCCGAGATCCCGTGGTCCGTAAACTTTTGTGCCCAGGTGTACGTGCGCATAAGCTTACTGACTGCGTACTTATGTGCCAGCATCAAATATCCTGCCTGTCACCATTTCACTGCTGATGAATTCCCGTGACACCAACCATGGAAGCGAGTCGCTTGAAGCCCGAGGAAGCGTACGAGAAGAGTGGTTTCTGCTGCGAGCTGTCCAAGTCGGTGAGCTCCTCGATCTTGATTAGCTTGCGCGCCTGAGCCGAAGTCGTCGCTGCGGCGGCTGCACAATGCCGGAGAGTAAATGTGGCATCTCCTTCGCGCGTTATGCGAGTGCCAGTTTAATTAGGAAACGCATAACGCTTCGGGCTGCTAGCAACGCGCCGTGCTGGCTAATCGGCTAAGGCGCTCGGCTGTTAAGCAATAATTGGCATATTAGCAGCACGTTCGTAATCGTGCCTCATTAGGGTTAAGGCCAGCTTCTGAGACTCCCTTGTAGCGACATTTCGCGTTGTTGCATATAAAAGTGTTTGAGAGGAAGAAATTAATCCGGCACCCCCTCTAAAAAGGCGCCCTAATTGTCCAGCACGGCGGAGTTTTGACACGCACTTGAATTGCTTTGTGTAGCTGTGCGTTGCTGTGCGCCTGTCATGCGAAGATAAAGGCCCAACCACACGGAGCACGGGATAGGCGTCGCCCGCGCCTGTACGCGTGCGACGAAGACAACGGTGACCAGCTACACGATACGCGCACAAGTGCGCGCTTATGGAGCGTAGAACAATGTTGCTGGATCACCCTCAGCGGAAATGTTTGTTTGGGTTTCACAAAATTTATTCTGAGCATCATTATGCTTGCCTTTTTCTATTTAATTTATCCATATTAGAGTGACTACATTGCTTTCAAATTGAGAAGTGCGCACCGTCTGCATCTACGCATCGTTGAACCATGCCGAAAGTTCAGATGCCGGCCACGTGACGTCGGTGCACCGGCTGCCACTTCTGTCGCGTACACTCAAAATACGGTATTGCCTGCGCGTCTTGCTTAGACCCATAGGACAAGAGCGCACAGCGTCGCAGACGCGCGACGCATACCGAGGCGCGTAAAATTAGTCCCATGTGGTTGGGCCTTAGGGTATGAGCTTGCGCGGTGGTGCTCCCGATATGGAGTCGGATGTGCAATGGGCTGCAATACTTCCTTCAATACTAGTTACATTGAATGAGGGAAATCATACCCATGAATTTTAAGCTTAACCGCAAGATTCCATTCTGATAATTTTGATACAAAGGCCTGCTCGCACGAGGCCATACAAACCCACGTTTTGTGAATTTGCCGAAGAAATTACCCGTATCAGAGAGGCCTCAAGTGGAGTTGTCAGGGCAGCTTGTGGAATCGCGCCGCTTAGCTCGAGGGGACAAGTTTGAACCCGGATGGGAGGATCACGTTTTCGATGGTGACGAGATGCAAAAACGCTCGTGTCACTTAGGTGCTGGCAACAACTATAGAACTCCAGGTGGTCAAAATTGTTCCGGAGTCCCACACTACGGCGTGCATCACAATGGTATCGTGGTTTCGGCGCGTAAGACCCCCACAATTTAGTAAACTTAGAGGCCTCACGTACACAGGTTCAGCGTGCTGTGTTCGGCCACTGCGGTAGGCGCATCCGAGGGCGGCGACATGTGCATGAGCTCGTAGATGGTCGGGACGTCGCAGAGGTCGTTGCTCGAACGCAGCCGGTTCCAATCGAAGTCATCGAAGAAGAAGTGCGACTGCGCCAGAAATTTGCGCGCGTCATTTCTCAAACTGCCACTGAATATATTAGAAGAACCCGCGAACGCATCAGCGAAGACACTTTCGCCGTGCAGGCTTAAAAGGAAGCTTTAGCTCTGCCCTAACTCCACGCGGCTTATTCAAATACATGTAAAACGCAAAAACGCTTTTCTGAGATAACCCTTGGACCGAGTTTAGCGAAATTTGTTGCACTTGAGAGAGAATGTTAAATTCTATAGTGACTGTTTGAAGCGGAATTTCGATTTAGGGCTTGAATTCTGTTACAAAAATTTTCAAAAATTCGGAAGTTTGAAAAAAAAATAGAAGCACTGAAGTTTAAAAATTAATAGCTCTGCATCAAGAAGAGATATCGCGGTTCTGTGAACGGCATCCATTAGATCATTAAAAGTGGACAAATTCGATATGTCATTTCACATCTTACGTGAATATTTTACGTTGTTTACAAGGGTTCTGCAAAAGCTGTATTTCCATGTTATCAAATTTTTTTTTAAGATTCATGTGTAACATATCAA
Organism: Dermacentor variabilis; assembly: GCF_050947875.1. NCBI lineage: Eukaryota > Metazoa > Arthropoda > Arachnida > Ixodida > Ixodidae > Dermacentor > Dermacentor variabilis. The sequence goes on along the minus strand of NC_134578.1, from coordinate 21,911,594 downwards.
TTTTGTCCGCTTTGTATGTACTATTAGATGCATTTCCCATAATTGTATTATCATTTTTCTTTGATGTGTTACAGTGTTCTAAACTTGATAGTTTCGTTCTTTGAAGATTTTCACCCGCCGTGGTTGCTCAGTGGCTATGGTGTTGGGCTGCTGAGCACGAGGTCGCGGGATCGAATCCCGGCCACGGCGGCCGCATTTCGATGGGGGCGAAATGCGAAAACACCCGTGTGCTTAGATTTAGGTGCACGTTAAAGAACCCCAGGTGGTCAAAATTTCCGGAGTCCTCCACTACGGCGTGCCTCATAATCAGAAAGTGGTTTTGGCACGTAAAACCCCAAATATTATTATTATATTTGAAGATTTTCGAATTTTGCCAATTTTTAATAAAAAAAGACGAACTAAATAAAAAATTCAAAACAAACAGTCACTATATTTTAGGTTCCTCTTTGATATACAGCAAACCTCGTCAAATATGGTCCAGTGGTTGCCGAGAAAAACGAATTCTCCTTTTACATGTATTTAGATAGGAGCACTCGAGCTATAAAGCCTTCTCTTAAGATGATAGTATAGCACGAGATTTTCCGCTAGCCACAGACGGTGGCAAGGGTGAGCGGCTGTTTAACACACCTTGATGCGGCGGTACTGCCTGGAGCCGAGTCGTTCGACAGGGTTCTTCTTGAGGAGCAGGTACACCATGTCCTTGGCGGTGCTGTTGGCCGAATGGGGGTGTTCGCCGACCTTCGGCCACTTGAGCGGCGATGCAATGATGCGGTCGCGAAGCAGCTTCTTGGTTTGGCCTCGGAACGGCACGCGACCGGTCATCAGTTTGTAGAACACCACGCCCGTGGACCACCAGTCGCAGGCACGGCCTGCGTTTAACGTTCAACGTGCGCCGTGACAATAGGAGATATATATATATTGACCAGTCAAGAGTCTGGTTGGCTACCCTACGCTGGGGGAAAGGCGAAGATGAAGAGAGAGAGGGGGGATAGAAGGAAGGCAGGGATGTTAACCGGCAAAGAGTCTGGTTGGCTACCCTACGCTGGGGGAAGGGCGTAGATGAAGAGAGAGGGGGGGGGGGATATAAGGAAGGCAGGGATGTTAACCGGCAAAGGGTCTGGTTGGCTACCCTGCGCTGGGGGAAGGGAGAAGAGGAAGAGAGAGAGGGGGATATAAGGAAGGCAGGAATGTTAACAAGTCAAGAGTTTGGTTGGCTACGCTACGCTGGGGGGAAAGGGAGAAGAGGAAGCGAGAGAAGCGAGAAGAAGAGGACATACAGACGTGCACAGACCGTCATCGAGTCAACGCCGCTCTTGCAAACCAGACGTTCTCGGAAAGCACAAAAGTGTTTTCACTGCCTTCTGAGCCGACGATCGGTGGGGACGGTGCTTCCTCAGTGTGCTGGGACACATTAGGAAATGTACATGGCCACATTCCACCCACTTTAACGCACGAACCATAGTGACTGAGGCACAGAATGAGTTCCTCTCCGTCATCGTGTTCGGGAAAAATGTTTCCCGCAGCACTACCACCAAAATTAGCTGACCTATAAATTAATTAAATTAATTATTAATTAAACACGATTACAAAGACAAAGTACGCTAGACACGTACGCAGCTTGTTCGTTGCAGCATATACATATCTCTATTTCAGCACTAACCACTGCAGGAAAGGTTCGGGGATCCTCGCGTACTGTGCGAAGTGGCCCCCCGAAACCACCGACGCACCCGCAGAGCGGTGAAAGAAGCAGCCACGAAATAGCATTCTGTCTCACCGTACGGCCTTTGCTTGAGAATTTCCGGGGCCATATAGGGTATAGTCCCGGCAGATTCTCCGTCCCTGAATTCGGACGCGGTTCGCTGGAAGTAGCCTCGGATGACGCGTTTCGTGACTGCAGAAAAAAACGCGCACGATGCCGCGTCAGGGCGACGAATAAATGCGACTTCACTTGCTTTCGTTATACTTACAATGCGCTAGGCAAATTTTATTGGTGTCAAAGTCTATGAGCTTGACTCTTCCTCCGGGAATTATGAGCATGCTGGAAACGAAGCGACAGACGAGTGAGCCTGGAGTACGCTGAGAGGAGCCGTTGGGCACGCTTACTTGGACACCTTAATGTCACGGTGCAAGAAGCCCTTGAGGTGCATGTGCTCTACGGCCAGTATGAGCTGGGCCATGATGATGCGCACCTGGTCAAGGGGCAGGAACATGGCACGCGCCATCACGCGCATGAGGTCCACCCCTCGCACGTACTCCATCATTGTCACATACGCGTCCTGCATGCGACACGCGAAGTGCTCAGCATGGGCTGATTATTTCATTTGCGATACACTGCGGTCGCATTAGACCGAGCAGGTGGGATTTTATACCTAATGAAGTGCAATGTAGAAAAGCGTCATGTTACACAAGGTCTAATATGGCTCGCAAGTAGACATCATCAGTAAAAAAAAGATATTGATAACAGGGTGCGGGAAAACGCTGAAAGAACACAAGTATTCGCTAACAAATGATGAAGATTGGAGTGTTTTCATGCGGCACGGGTCACATTTGCAGACGAGTACGTCAGTAGATAGAGACTTGTGTTAGCCTAAAAAGCAAGCTGACGAACCAGAAGTTAAGAATGAGCACGATAAGATTTTAATGTTAATACCCAATAAGATGTGCGCTTGTGCATAATACCACTACGTACAGTGACATCAGATCTAATGTATAACATGAATTAAACAACTGAGCGACTAGTAGTAGTCAAATGAATTTAAAGGTCATTAAACACACCCTCTAACAAAGGCAAACTGAAAACCGCGAAGAAGCGTATACGTTAGAATTGCTTTGTATAGGGCACGTCTGAAATCTATTGCAGTATTTGATGCATTGATATCACTCGAGAGATTTCCACGTGTTTATCGTTGCCGGTATGGGGCGTGGTTTGTACGGGAGAAGATCATAAGTGTGACAATGACAGAAGGTGCGCTGTTTACAAGCGTGAGCATACCCATGGCCATGAAACTAAAGAGCCACGACAAATTTAATACATTTACTTAAACCTAGCCCCATTTCTTCGCAATTCTAATGTGAACATGTTTTCAAACATCAGGGCGGAAATTGAATTGTTTTGATATTTGTTTAAAGAGAAATGAGCAAATGAGAATTTGCAACAAATGAGAATTTGTTGAAAGAGAAATAGGGCATGCCTTGGATGTCTTTACACGGATATGGCTATAGTATGTACTGGGCAGTCAGTTGTTATTGCTCACCGGTACGTTCCGACGTCTAAGACGAGTTGGGAGGTCTCGCACTCATTGCTGCTCGATTGTTTCATTGTTGCACCCTCGTATTTCTCCTGTAGAGAATTTACTTTCTGCGCGACAGAAGCCTATACGACGTTGACTTCTTGCAATCACAATAACGCATACAAGTCCAGGGGCCTACTGTCGCACACTGTACGAAACTGGCAGAAAACGTTCGTTTTCCTATCCTGACCTTCCGTCCCTGAGGCGAAACTTCTAAGGCGTCACATGCAAGCATGGTGTAGCTCACCTTCGCGGCGAAGCATGCGTAATACTTGACGAGGAAAGGGCTCCGCACGACGGAAGCGACCACCTTGTCGATGCACGCCTGCTTTGGCTGCTTAAATCGGCCTGAGGCGATCACCTTCACCGTGCAGATAAGGTTGGCCGGCTTGTATCTGGCCTTGTATACGGCGCTGCATGAAGGAAAGGCCGCGTTATGCACATCACACTGGACCGCTACGTTATGCACTACTCAACGACAGACTCAACCACAACTACGAAGACGCATCACCTAGAGGCTCAGCTGTAACAAACGCAGACTTTAAAGCGAAAATATCAAAGCTCTGAGGAGGAGGATCAATTCGAGAGGTCATGACGTCCAATTTCCAAGGCCGAATTATGCACTGCGTGTTAAACCGCCCGCGTCCCACTACGCCGTGGTGGAGTAGCGGTTTTGGAGTTGCGCTGCTAAGCTCGAGGTTGCGGGATCGAGTCCCGGCTGTGGCTGCCGCATTTGTGTGTGTGTCTGTGTGCAACCGTATTGGACCCTCTGTTCTCAATTACCATAATAAACTGAAAACAGTAGAACGACTGTGTCGTGGATTCTCTAAGCAAGCAGTTTCAAGGCACCTCAAACCAGTATCCTCCAGCACCATTCGCAGAGGAACAGAAAGGCACTTAAGGCGCGTTCGGGCGAAGTATGACAGATGTCTGTACAGTGCTCGCGGAGTGTAACGCGACAGCGAGTATTTGGTAGAACCCAGCATATGTGCAGAGAGCTCGAGAGTACCATGTCATGTCGCTATGAATCTGGTCACCAAAGGTGACTCGGGCTCCGCTCTAAGCGTACGCACCAAAGCTACGCCGATGTGACACGAACTGCAGCCGGTGGAAACGAAAGTATGGGCATTAGTTAGCCCTAAATTGACGCGTTTCATTCCGCGAGCACTGTACATTCCCTAGCGCCCTCGTCCAGAGTGTGGCAACGAAACCGTCGCCACATGGTTCAAGATGATTTGCTTCGAGCATGCGCTATCAAAAGCTCACCGCCGCTGCTCGAGTGCTTCTTAGTGTGCACTTAATTTTCGTCATCTACTTTTATCAAACACTCTGGCCTATGGCGGCACGGCTCAGCATCCGTCAACCTGCGACACTGTAGCTACCTTCCCCTTACGAATGCGCCGTCTCCGTAGCACAGAGAAAAGTGCGCTACATTAATGGCATACCACTCAGTAAGCGCTTCCGCAAAATTATCTCCTCCAACCAGAGACCACCAGTATAGTTGGTCCAGTGCACTTTAAGCAAGGTCGTCAGAAGCTGTACTTGCTGAACACACTATTCTTGTGCTGCGCATTTAAACTGCGACTTACTGCTTTTATATATAGCGCTCAAAGAAATACTGTTGTAAAGATTGGATATAACGAAACATGCAGCGTAGACTCCTAATAACCTCGGCACCACTTCGAACGAAAAACTTTTTTTTTACATTAGAGCTGTATTTGGCTATGGTTCGGTTCATTTTTCGTGTCCGAGCGTCAACAATAACAAAGGTGAGCGTGGGCCAATCCCGGAGATAGTAGAATACTGGACCGACCCGTGGTGAAGGTCACGCAGGCTTCAAGAACTCTGCCCCTAATAATAATAATCATCATCAGCCTATTTTACGTCCGCTGCAGGACGAAGGCCTCTCCCAGCGATCTCTAATCACTTCGGTCCTGCGCCAACCGATTACAGCTAGCGCCTGCGAATTTCTTAATTTCATCCCCCCGCCTCCTTCACTCCCAAATAATAATCATAACAAACAATAAATTACATAAAAAAGATCCAAGTCGATGGGCATGTGGAATCGTTTGTGAACAGCACATGGACTCACACGAGCAGGAGGCCTTCCCATATACGCGAAGGACAAAATGATTTACAACTATCCACCCATGACACACGAGAAAACAATATCCCCGAATGTAGGGATGTCACTGCCGTGCTAAATAAATACGTAACTGTGATGTCCACTTTGTATATATCTCCAGGCGCACCCAAGTGTGATATCGAGAAGTTCATGACCACGCAATTTGCAAAGGTTAGCCATGATGACATCGTGAGTATCGTTCAAGACTTTCAACGTAGACATTTCGAAACCAGTCATGAAAGGGTTCATGCACTTTGTGCTAGAAGAATATGGTTTGAAGTGCCACACCAATCCAACTCACTCAACTATTCAATAACAATCTTGTATAGATTTAACTTTGAATAAGATTCTCTCTAAGATTGTAACTGAACCAATCAGTGCATATCCCAGTAATCACAAAGCTATCGCCACTGCCATTAACAAATTATAAAAATAAATAGATTTACCCTTCTGTACGCTTCGCTGGTCATCTACCTTTACAGAGTCGAGTGCCTACTAAATTTCTTACCTATTCTGAGGCAATTCGGTTAGTAAACAAGCGTACTTTAACCTGCGGACCTTCGTTGTCCATGTCGTGATACAGACACAGTTACGCCTTGAAGCAAGTTTCGTACTTGCATTACCACTCGATCGAAACAAGAAGAATTACTTGTAACTTTTATTTATCTCGGCCTCTGTAAGCCAGTGCAGTCACTTTGTAGGGACAAGAAAATTTTTTTCACTTTCATGGTGAAATTTTAGATTTAAAAAAAAATATGCGCTCCACTTTCGTCTGGGTGAAATGCAAAACTTGGTTTTCTGTACAAGGTGTTCAGAAATGGTTATATGAATATTTCATGCTTCTTTAAAGTCTCTTGTGATTTGTGGAACACACATTTGCATTCGAAACCATTTCACCCGAAACTAACATTTCGGTAACAATAAGTGAGCCCAATTAACATTGTGTTATTTTACGTCGCAAGTACAAAACAGAAGAGACAACGGAAGGCAGCTCTACACCGTGCCTTTTATCTTCTGTTGTCTCGTCCTTGCTCTGGAAATTAACACTATGTCAAGACAGCTAGCCCAGCAGTACATTCTTACATTAACATCCACACGTGGGCTCATGTCATTAATTTGACGATTAGTGTTCCATCCTCTGCTCACCCAAAGCCGCCTGCCCCGAGAAGCTTCACGGCTTCGATATCTCGCGTCTTCGGGATGAATTCAGTGAACGGGGGCTGTTCTTCAATCGTCATCTGCCAAACACAAAAAAAGGACTTAGTTCGGGCACGTTGGTAATCCATAAAAATGTCTAAAGAAGCGCAAACTTTACACGCACGAATAAAGGCACACACACACACACACACACACACACACACACACACACACACACACACACACACACATAGGTGCTTTTTCTGTGTGTGATGCGAAAAGAGAGGTGCTAGGAGATGAGCAACATAAGGAACCAGTCGCGGAGAATTACCGGTGTTCTATGTCTAGCCTTCCTCAAAATGTTGCCTGCGACATTCGGCAATCTTCACACGCTGGCACTTCGTTAGTGGTATCAAAGGTTCAAATTTTTGCCTCTGATATGGGGCTTTGAGGATATTGACATGTGCACTTAACTTTTTTTTTCCGCTGACTCCCAAATATCGACGCCGATTCCATCTGTTGCTTAAGTTGTCGCCAAACATTGTGTAATCAGACTGCATGTGCGACTCGAATAGTGTTGCACATTCTGGAACACACGCGAGGACGAGCGACTGCGCTGGAATCTACGAGTGATCTATAAATAGTCGACGCACGTGACCCGCAGATCGGGCTGGGCTCTTCGTTGTGCTCTGTGTGCTATATTTCTTGGCACTAGTTCGCTTATTAAAGAGTTAACCTTTACAGTAAAGCTGTGTATTCACTCGTATCCCGGGATTTATCTTCGTCTCCGTCGACAGAACAGTCGACAGAAAACCATTTCACGAAATTAAGCAACAAGTGTACCTCCATTGGAATTACGTATGCAAGACACACCCGAGTATTCGTTTCAATAAAGAAAAGCACGAAACAAGCGTAAAAACGACATGTAGATGATAAGGCGCGTTTCAACAATGCAATGTACGTAGCGTACGCCGCATGCGTTTCCCGGCAACGATTACGGCTTCATAAGCTGCAGTTGCGGGGAAGCAGAAAACTGCAGCATATGAAGCAGGGAGTGATGCCATACAATTTCATATGTAAAAGAGGAACCCGCCTAGCAACTGATTTCCTTTGTGGTGTGATAGCGGTACGGGAAGGCCACGCATGGTTAAATTTTTAAAAAGAAGTTACGCAGTTTTACGCGCCAAAACCATGATCTGATTACGAAGTACATCGCAGTGAGGGACTCCAGAAGAAATTAGACCACCTGGAGTTATTTAACGTGCACCTGAACCTAAGTACATAAGTGTTTTCGCATTTCGCACCACGCATAATTAGGACCCCCGAAGAGCAGCGTTAACACGATGAGCAGCGACAAGAAAGTGCATAACGGTGTCGTGCTCATGTTGGCAGGACGCAGCCTTTCATGCACAAAGCAACGTTCATTTGAAACGAAGGCCATTGAAACACCACTGAAACGCCATTTACCTTTTCCTAAGAATCCCTCTAAAGGAGCAACGGAATAACTTCAGTGATTACGACAGCGACCACAAGGCTGTTATCAATATCGTTTCAGAGAAATAAAGTTTTGGTACAGTGCATTTAATTGTCTTGCTGTCAATAATTTCATGCAGCGCGTTGCTCAATCGTTCGAGGCTACGTCACATTGGTCTATCGTATCAGGCGATGTCACAGATTCACTGACCAACTACCGTCACAGCGTGGATTGGAACGCAATTTTTTAAATACGCCTTTGGCAGTGTGTCATTTTTCACTGTCATGACAACATGATAGTGTTACAAGAACGTATCCAGTATATCATAAGATTTGTGACAATCTTTTCAGCATCCTTTTTTTTTCCTTTCATAAGAAGCAGTAGAGCGCGCATTTCAAGGCACAAAAGTGAGGCTAGTTCATATGCCCACTTTTAACCATCTAAACCCCTTCACGCAGCTTTGACATACAAGTCCGGACTGTCATGCAACCTGCACTACGAGCAAATTGTAAAACAAGATCCGCTCAGCGAATTCTGGCAAACCCTAGGACTCTATAGAGACCTGTGGGAGCGTAAGCATAATCTGAAGCACCCAAAAGGTCGTTTTCTCATGGGCGCCGCCATATTGCGCACGCAGTGGTGCCTTCTATGGGCAATCAGCATGCTGGCTTAGACGAGCACCCCGTGTTTTAGTTTCTGGCGGTTGTTTCCATGTCGAGCTGTCTATTTTGTTCGAAGCGGCGTCTTCTACCGGGAATGGAGTTTTGTGAGACGTATACTGAAGCAATTTAGGTAAGCGTTGCGTTGAGGCGGGCGGAGCACCCCTTGCGATGTGTGTGCATGTGTTTGAGCCTACACAATCAGCCTTGGAGATGAGTTTTATATTCCTGAAGATTCATTTCCTTGGTGTGACCTTGCTGCAACATTCTCGACGTAGTTCTAAGCTGTTGTTTAGAAGCAATTAGTACTTCCGAAACACGACGATCCCGACAGCGTAGATACTGCTCTGCTACGAAATAAGTAGCGCTGTTTACTTGAACAAGTGTTCAAATTGTTACCTGTGCATGCATTGCGCGACTACCTCGTTTGTTGGACGAGGTTTCCGCGCACGAATAAAATATTTTCGGTTAGTAATAAGAGGATGCCGTACTGCACAAGTGTGTATTACACTTGTCAGATGGTCGAGTGACCCTCCGCGGGCTGCACGAGAGTCCGAAGCAGTGGTAGGTGCTGGATTACAGATATGTTTCTTCTTTATAACGCATTGTCCAAGCATGCGGCATAATCATGCGAGATCTTATTGAGACTTTAGCATGTCTCTTGTTTATTTGTTTGTTTGTTCGTTTGTTTGTTTGTTTTGCGAGCGCCGTTTTTATTGAAACACCTTTGACGCCTGAGCGAGGCATCTCCGGCGTCGAAGGCACCGTTACTATTTCCCCATTTGGAATAAAAGCGAAACAGTGAAGTACGATAAATACTAGATACTACACCACAACAATGCGCACGTAAAGATCCACCAATCGGCGTATCTGTGTTCAGTTCAGGGAAGCGAGTAATCAAGCAAGTACAGAGCAATCGAGTACGAGCTGAAAATTTTCATCCCTATGTGCATATTTTTCCGGATTTTCCCATAATATACTTCTAAGAGAGAAGACGTTTTCAAAATCAAGTTTTATGATATTATGTCAGTTACTCGCCGCTCCTTCAAAACACACGATAAACAATCTTACCCCTTTGCAAGCATTCCTAAAACCCAAGTCAGCAGATAATATGACTCTTTGGTGTTGGGTAGGCGGGAGGGGCAGCTTTGCCCTATACGATTGCCAAGCTGTCGACCAGTGTCAGTAACGGTTTTTCACTGGTTGCCCAGCATTTCGTTCAGCACAGACCACTAAGCAGACTGCGTGCACCACACGTGCGGTGTTGATTAGTGACACGTACCCTGTTGGTGCGCATGACAACGGAGTCGCCGACAGCCATCCAGTCGGTGACCGGCACCTCGGAGATCTTCTCGAGAGAAATGGCCAGCTCACCAACGATGATTGTCAACTTGCGGATGACCAGACCGAGGCTGCGCGCCGTTACGGGCGCCCGCCTCATGCAGAGGGTGTGCAGACCCATCAAGTTCTCGACCATGTCCCGGATGTCCTGGTACGTGATGAACTGCCTGTGCAGCTTTTGCAGGCAGTCCTGGGCCGCCAGTACCGACTGCTCCTGGCAGAAGTGCGACAGCGGGTCGCGTTGCAGCGAGACCTTGTTCTCGCGCATGATGAAGAACTCCAGCAGCACCGTGGTCACCTTAGGTATCTGCGGCCAAACGTTTGACGCACGCATGCATTACGTACCACAAGTGACGCAGAATAGATGCGGCTACTGTGTTGCTTGGCTTAAACCAAATCGTCAAGAATACACGTAAGCTCTGTACCAACATGATTCCGGGACATTCGATCTTTCAGTCAGAGTGCAAGACAGGCAGCGTGATTGCGGAAACGTTTACGACACGGAATGGTAGGGAGGAATAGGACATACGCAGAAGTGGGAGAGACCTACATATTTCCGCAAAGAGTATCCTCATCGAGTTAATTATGCATGTCACAGATGACGCTGCTGTGACACCCATGATATTGTGGCCAAGTTTTGCTTAACGATGACTGCTTCCTTCCGGGCAGTAAGCGTTATATGTGTGAAAAATCGACCTTAAATCGCCGTAAAATAAGTTCAACTTTTCTCAGCTCTTTCTATTTTTTCTTTGAATGGATTAGTCATGCGTCCAACTTACGAGAAATTTGACAGCTTCTGTTAATGAGATGCACAAGGTTGCCGTCGTTCGGAGCCCATTAAGACGTTTTGTCTAGCCAGTAACGTCTTTTGTTTTTCGGGCTTTATGGATTCGGAAGATGGAGCACAAGTGCTCCAAGGCCTCCAAAAAAATACCGAAGCAAGCAGCTCCAACTTGTGTATTGCGGAGAACGTATACCTCAGTACAAATGGAGAGTCTATTCTTTCGTTTGAAATATTACAATTCTGTTACTGCTGTTGATTGGAGTATGTAGCGCTTCTAATCTATGGCTCGTACGTATTTTGTTACAGGGTTGCACAACATTAAAAATAGGATGGTTTTCGATAGAGAACGTAACATCAAAATAAAAATATGACTTAAGCTGCATGAGGAAGTGATAATACTTTGCGTAATACAGTGCCGAACAGGTTAATGATGAAAAAGGCCCGATCATGTTCGCTTTAAGTGTCATTGTAAAAGGAATCGTCCTGCAAGGGTTCAGCCCGCTAATAGCGTGGCACTTCACGCTGCAAAATTATTGTACGATAAGATCAAAAGCGTAAGAAATGTCACTAAGGCCACGAGTGCTTCAGAATCTGCTCTTGTCCACGATGTGCAGAAGTACAATGCAAGCGGTAATGCCAAGGAAATTGTATTCAAGGCCACACTCATGCGTATCGGTTCCCTCTGCGGACTCGCACGCGTCAGTGGAACGATGTGCTGCAAACACCTCTCCGGGTTTAAGTGGACCTGTCAGCCTACAGTGTTCTTCATGAGCAGCTGTAACACTCTTTCCTGCCTGTCACATTGTGTTTCCTTATGTCTCAGTGCTTCGGAATTAAAAAAGGTTTGTTTCACACAACACCTTTCTTTTTCTGTAGGACGTAGGTCTAGAAACCCAATATTAGCTGAGCACGATATACGTTAACATACATTCACCATGGAGCAATTAATGAGTCTCATTGACAAGTGTTTGGTAAGAAATACTATTATGAAAATTTCCCAGTCCTGCCCACACTCATCTTGGCCGACACCTCTGGATGAAGGCCCCGAAGATTTGGAAATGTAGCTATCTAGTGTAGCGGCACTTGCAACTACATTTCAGACAAGTTTGAGCGTGTCTCACCCTTGGAAACAAGGCAACCAAAACTTTCACAGCAGAACTTTTTTTCTGTCGCATCATCTCTGCGGAAAGGCAAAAAAGAAAGAAGGATTTGCATGGAATTATACGTGTCGAGATTGTTTCGTTCGCTACTGCTTTAATCACGAGCAGCGAGACACGGTGCCCACCTTTGCGTTGTTTGGGAGACACTGACGGCCCCTTGAAGCTGCCGCTGGTAGGCTCCTCTTCCTCTGATGTGCTCGTGGTCGACGTCGCAGGCGATGACCTGCTCGGGGAGCTCAAACTGCCCATGCCGCCGGAGCCAAAGGTAGACGCACCACCCCGATGCCGCGTTGAAGATGTCGCCGGCATTTCTGTGGCGCTGCCTGCGCGGCATACAGCCACAAGGTACACCGTCAGTTTACGCCAGGGTCCACAGTTATCCGTAATGCGGTGGAGCTGTGCGTGATAGTTTATGCTTACCGCGACGCTTTGCAAGTTTCTCAGAGTTTCCTGCGTAACAAGCGATATCTTTCGTTCTTTTTTTTCGGGCGTTAAGCATCACTTCCAGGAATAGTGTCACCGTTCCGACATTTTTAAGACTAAGACGCTCGGCTTTTGAGAGCTTGCGTGCCCAATGGATGTCAACAAAGGATCATTCAATGTAACAGTGGTACCACAAAATCTGGAACGTCAGCTTCGTGTATAGGAGTACTAATTTGCCTGTTGCGAAGCGTAACTTTTTTAGCGCCAACCTCAGTCCGATGAGCACCCACAGTGTTTAAATGTTCATATTTGCAAGGACTCAAACGAGCATCTCGGACCGCATAACGGGGCAAGTTTTTCAGCACAACCGCTGACATAAGTTAGGAGTGCTCTACACTTTGCTGTCAACAACAACAAAAAAACGGCAACTCCACCAAGTAAAACTCTTGCTTGGGCTAGTTGGTTCAAGCTTGAAGTAGTAAAGGCAAGGCGCAGAAGACCAGGACTCAAGAAGAAGAAAATTGGCGCTGGTACTGTCGTTTGTGTTCTTCTTCTTGAGTCCTGGTCTTCTGCGCCTTGCCTTTACTACTTCAACTCCACCAGACCCGCGCCGGCAGACTTGACATTAGCGGATACGCACCTCCGTGTTTTTCCGAGCCTGGCATTGCGAGTGAAGTTGGCCAGGTTAGTCTCCAAGACAACTAACTGTCAGCCCGCGGAGTCCTGCCAATTCGGTGAACCACGCCTGACGCACAACTCTCGTGCTTGACGAGCCGGGGCAGCCGAACGTCTCCTTCCGTGCCGCCAGCGCAATGCTCGAGCGCCACGTTCTGGTTGTTCTTTTGGCCTCAACTAGGGGTCACATTATCCTTGGCTTGGCTTGGCTTGACGCCTACTGATATGGCTCAACCCACTACGGGGGAGCAGAACTAATGAATACGTTGTTGCGCTAACAGGACAAGAAAGACTTGGGAAGAAAACCAGGAAACGATAGGTCGTTAGGTCGATAGGTCAATAGGTCACTACGGGGATCGGCCATGAATCGGGCAACCGGCGTTATCCAAACGAGAAACGGTCACCGCAGCAACGCTGATGATGATGGTCATAAAAAGAAGTGAACGGGCAAAACACGACAAGCAAGGAGACAACGCGCATAGCGCTGCCCCGTTTCTCGAGTGGTTTCTTTTTTTGTGTGACCGATAACTAATTAGCTCGCCTTTGTATTCTACTTTATAGTGATGGTGATGAGACCTCGTTGCTTCGAATTCAGGTTGCTGCTGCTGTTCTTGGTGTGGCCCTTGGCGCATACCCACGAAGCAGAATTACCAAAACTACGGTCTTACCATAAGAAAAAAAAGGGCGAATAAAATCAAGAATTTCGACTTTTTAGAGACGTAAATCTGCCTTGCTGGTTTGGATTTATCTGTAGAGCCAGATAACAGCTCTCATGTTTACTTTCTCTTTCGTCCCTTGTTCTTAGCCCTGCTTCTTTATGAAGGGTTTCGACGCTGTCACATTCATGTATGGAAATTTTAAAACAACGCCAAAAAAAGAAGAGCAAGACACAGTTCACCAAAGTAACAAAGGTTCATCATTATCATCATTATCAATTTATTGCAGTGGATAGCATAGAGCTTCTCACTATATTACCTAGAGGAAAACCTGGCGCTGGTGCACTGTGGTATGCATGGCAATGCTGGTATATTGTGACTTCGGATTGGCATCGTTCTCAGAGAGCCAGGCAAGCACCGTTCCGTCTGTCACAACGATTAATTTTCTGGTAAAACAGCACGTAAAAGTTGTTTTATCCTTATTATCATACAAAAACGTGTTTTGTTTAACTATGAGAACTTCTTATTGCATGTACAATTATATGAAACGTAAAAAGTATCAACGGGCCGCTAAAGTTGGAGGACAGACGACAAGAATCGTGCTCGCTTTGAAAGAGTTTGTCGTCTGTTCTTGCTTTCCTTCGCATAGTTATGCGTTGTAGGTGAATAAAGATGTAATATGCGTGAATGGAACCATTTTATGAAGATTTTACTTTAAGAACGCGTTATTTCTGTAGCCACATCTACGTTCTAGACGAAGCCTCTTACAACACCAGCCAACACGAGCCTCGCAGACACGTATACCGTCATTCCCGTGACAACACGGCTCCTCTTAAGAAACTCCCATAGACGGTGGCGCCAGATTTCCGTCTAGGTGTTATAGTGAGAAACTCTATGGTGGACAGGACCCGACAGTACGCCCCGGCACGCATTTGTTCAAATCTGACGACAGAGGCCGCTGTCGCCGGCATACAGAAATTGGTCGGTTGTCCTCCAACTGTGATCGCGCGCCTTACCTGAACAGTACTGAACTATGGGTCTGCATCCGAGCTGGTTGGTACGGCGACATCTTAAACCAGGTAAAGCAGCAAGTAAAACACGCACAGTGGAAAGAATGAAGACACACAGAGCGCTGTGTAGGTCCTCACTCTTTTCGCTGCCCGTGTTATACTTGCCGCTTTGCGCGGCTGAACACGTAACGGAACCACGTTGCTGCGAGATGTCCGCAGTTGTCTAAAGCCACTCGCGAAAGTATCGCGCCGTCGTCATTGCGCTGACAGCGCGAGCTCGCGTCCATATCGACTATGGACTGTACAGGGACAGGCCTTATGAAAGGTAATATGATGGGGCCATAAAGAAAACGTCAGGCGTGAACCCGGGAGCGCGCCTGCCGCACGTTACAGCTAGCGTGCTCACGTAGTTCGTAGCCTTTGCGCTCCTAAACTTACCCCCGTATTCAGAAATGCATCCTAACTTGAAGCCCATGTTTGACTTGATATAAATGACGCCTGTTGCGAACGTGCCCCAAGACGCTCATTGCGTTTCCTTTAGTGCGTTCACGACAGGCGTCGTTTAAATCAAGTCAAGCCTGGGCTTCGAGTTAAGATGAATTTCTGAATACGGGGGTTAGTTCTTGCGAGTCGTCTGCTATGGTGCTATTATCGCACGGTATCTTAAGATATCAAAGCATGTGGTGTCACGCGCATGCGCATTGATGATGACCTGGCCGTAGTGTTCTAGAAGACAATGCGCCAGCGCGATCAGGAAGCGCGTTCCGCTAAACCTAAAAACTACGAGACTGTGTGCTACCCGCTCGCCGATGTGGCCTGCATACATGTACAGTGCGGTCCACTGCTAAAGGGAACACTCTATTGTGCGGCTCTCTCTCTCTCTCTCTGTTGGTGCTGTGGCAGCATGTACACGCTGAAGCTACGTCAGTGGACTGCATCAGTGTGTGGAACGGTACCAGCGCCACCAACCAGAACTCACTTGCTGCAAAGGGGGGTGATTGTACACTTGCCAGAGAGAAAAATTCGCATGGGATTGACATTCAAGTGTTCCCTTTAAAAGTGGACCGCACTGTACAGCGCTACGCGCGCTCCCGTGTTCAGTCAACGCTTGTGACTGTACGCGCATCTAATTATTTCCGGCGCTCACCGCTAGGGTAAGACACATGGCGTGTTGTGGTCACGCAAAATACGGATTGTAACTTGGTCAAAAGTTGATAATGTAGATTTTGGCACGTACAAGATTAAATAGAAACGATAAGCTGAATGCCTTTCACGCCGAAGATCAAATCAAGAGCATTTAACGTGCTAAAATAGCATGCAGGCTATTGGAGATGGCGAAGCGGCGAGTTCCGTACACTCTAAAAACAAAGAGAGTTCCTGGCACTCCCTTTGAGGGAGTATCTGCTTGTACCATATTTCACTCTCTTTTCGGGAGTAGATCGGCCATCTTTGAGAGAGAGTAGAACAACTCCTCCTGACAGAGTTTTGTTACTCACCACAAGTGAGTGCTAGTACTCTTCCAGAGTGCCAATACTCTCCACACAGGGGTAATAGTACTCCCCCAGACCGAGCGCCTCTACTCCTCCAAGCCGAGTGTTTGTACTCCCCCAAACAGAGTGCTTGTACTCCTTCAGAACAGAGTGCTAGTAATCTTCCCAATAGTGTGATAGCACGATGTAAATCCATGGTCACGTTAGAAGGGATTCGCAATACTTATAAGTGGGGAATGTTTGATTCCTTCAGAAGCAGCTCCTGCACTTATGCTTGGTGAATGGGATGTAATCTGTAGTCGCCGAGTTACTCAAATGAAACATTTTCTCTTAAAAGGTCAAAATCTTTGTTAATCAGTCACAAGACAAACTGAATAATAATTTGAAAAACATACTGACAAGCACATAAAATCAGATTACAATGATGCCCATGAACTTTAGAACACATTTGCAGTAAAACAAAAGTATATTCTCTAAAGTTTCATCTGTATTACTGTGTAGAAATATCCTTTAATTTCAATTGGTTCTTTCTTTTCAAAAATAAAGCATACAATGGAAAGTTAAACATAGAACAAATGTGTGCAAACTCACAAAGTATTGACACTATGATCGAAGCGAAATATGCGCCACATTACTGGAACAAAACGCGTGCACTTATGTGGCAGAGGTTACCAGATGAGCTGCTAAGCATGGGGCTGGTAATGTAGATAAATTGTGCAAGAAACTTTTTTGTGTGCCATATTCTAAGACAGCAGCTCATTTGATAACGTCCTGTACAGCGTATGGATGTTCCTGACAGAGTACAGTGCATTTAGAAATGTGTTGTACATTCTCATGTGAGGCCGCAGGTCTAGCTATCTTTGCTAATATTTCACATAAAGTTATTCATGCATGGGCTGCACCCCATTGTTTCTAAGTGTGGCTTGTCGTGGTTCTGCAGCAATATCCTGCTCTGTCTCAAAGCGGTACAGAGGCGCATCATATTTCCTATTCGGTTGGCTTCCTCACGAAAGCAGCTTCCTGGTGCTGTTGGGATTGATCTGTTACACATTCTCAAAAATAATTAAAATAAATTTACAATATTATCTAGCGTGTAGCAAACGAGTACAAAACTGCAAGGAGCATTGGCATTAAAACCTTTCGCATCAAATTTCTTGTCATATATGGTAGCTTTTCATTCCCATTACAGTAAGAATGCTATACTTCAGAGGAGCAACTTGCCCAATTGCATGATCAATTATTGTGACTCATTGAATATGCAATATACTAAAGTACAGCATAGCTTCATATGTGAACCAAAAATCAGATGTGATGAATATGATGCATCAAAGGCGACATAAGCATAAGTACAGGCAGGGAACTGCACGAAAAATACAACCAAACAAGCAAAACATAAATTGAGAATGGCACTATTCTGCTTCACATATCCCTTCCATGCATGTGGATTTTGCATGTGACCATGCATATAGTTGCGCAGTGAAGCAACTCCTTGAAGCCAAAGCTTTTTTCCTACTGAAGTGGTTAACATGCGCTAAAGTAAGAAAAATTATCGCACTGTACAGAATCTTTGTCTCAGAACAAGTACACGAACTCTTTCTTAGGTCGAGAAATTAACCATTTCCAAAAATGCTTTGATTTTATTTTGCCTTATAAAGATTATGTCTACAGAAGCCATGAAACTAAGGGGCTTTTGTTTAACACTGTATGTTCGCATCCGCCAATTGATGAACAAGTGTTCCACTCAGATGCTCTCAGTTCTTTTCTTTGAACGCATATCTACCTCCACTAGCATACTTGGTTGGCAAGTAGATTGAGTCATCCTAATCAAAATATCAAATACCGGCCAGAAGCTATCGTATGACTATTTCACAGAAGAAGGAACCACAATTTTACATTTTAAAAATAATTTTCGATTCCAAGTGACTCTCTGGCTTCTAAGACGTAAGGTTTGCACCACGGTGTACACAGTTAAAAGCCCGAATCGCTCCTTGCTTTCTCTTCGGGAGGCACGAGCAGTTCCAATGAACTGGTTTCGTGAGCATACACGTAAACTATAATGACTTTTTAAACATGGGATTCTCTTCCCCCAATGCTTCCCCTTTCTGGAACGTAAAAGGAATTCATAGTTCTAAAAGCAGGCGTAAAAAAAAGATAAAAGGGAAGGCATGAAAATCTCTCTACTTCAAGTCAGCATTTAAAATACAGAATCACAGTGGTTTGTATTTGCACCCTTGAATTCACGTGCTGTTAAATGTAGGCTATTAAAGCTGTTAAATGTATGTAAGCACCTAACCAAGCTTGAGCTGTTGCTTTCTATAGTGAACACAGGCACTGCGCTCACTGCAAGTATGCATCATGTCACTAAGCAAATATACAATTTCACTGTACCACTATTTTTTTATCACATGGATATATCTCTTGAGAGGCAAGACAAAAAGCAGTCACTTCTCATGAACTAATCAGCTTTTTTTTAACACTCTTCTAACTTTTCAATGACACTTGCTCCTATGTGTTTGTCTCCAGAGAGCATACTTGATTTTCACTTTCCCATGAGAGGCATTACATAAATATACCATGTTAAGATGACTGCCTAGATCACGTGAGAATTGTCCTCTTGGTATGACATACTCTATTTTGATTTTTTTTTACATTTAGTCAAATGGTACACAAAATATACCCACATTCTAGTTTTCTTGTCCAAATTGCATGGCAATGTATTTTGATTATTTGGCTTGCGCTCCTCTGCACTACGTGGAGTATCGCTGGGCTGGCTCTTTGACATCCTCGTGTCCTTGCAGCTGCCTTCTTGCGTTATATAAAGCGGGTGCCTGAAAAATATTGTGTGCAACACAAGGACATGGTGCAAAACAACATGAAGACTGTCAAGGCCATGGCAATTAAAGGAAGTCTTAGCTCTTAGTCTCCCTACTGAACTGCATGCGAAACATCTAAATGACTGCAACAGTCAACTGCTGAACTAGCATCAATTTTTAGATTTAAACAAAAAAGAAATAACCGAAAATTCATCCTCGCTCAGCAGCAATGTTAAAATACTCCTGCTAATAAATAGAATATTGGTCATTGTCAGATGTCATAGGTCTGTCATTAGTCGTTTGTGTCGCAAACGCCACTTGTGAAACATCCTAAGCACGTGCCCAGTGTGCCCCTCGCACCATCTCTCGTTGTGCCATCTCTCGTTGTGCCGTTGCTCAAGCCATAATTTGATGATCATATCTGCAAACATCATGCTCAGTAGGGATGAAAATATGGTCCTCCAGTTCAATGGATATGACTGGATGTGCTTATAAGAAAGGGCAACAAGGCTTGTTATGGCAAGCTTACCCACATTTCAGCATTAACAAGACAGTTCATTGCGGCCTGCATATAAGCTTAATAAAAGGTATGAACTTATTTTCATTTATGAGATGCGTAATGGAGTTCATTTTTGACAGACTCAACTAGTGCTGCAGTTAGAGATCTAGCATTTTACATTCTTGAAGGCGTGTAAAAGTTGCAGTTAGACCGCAGTTATTAGTTTATTAAACCAACTCTTTTTGTGTACGGCAGACGACTGGTAACACGGAATTAAAGCAACGTTTTATTTTGATACTTTATTTCTTCACTAAAGATATGAAAGCGATAAACACATTTTGACCTATCATGCAGTAGCAAGATTCGCACATTACGCTTGTAACCGCCAGAGGAAAGGTGATTTAGCGGTTCATATGACATAACTATGAAACGCCAACTCATATTAGTAAATGCACAGGTATGTCCAAAACATTAGGCGTATGCAAAGCACCCCTGCAATTGTAATTCCACACAGCATCCGTAATATTAGATGCCGATGCATAGCTCGCGGGTTGACAATTCACCGAGTTTGTTGACATAAGCACCCTTTCAGATTCGCACCGTGCTCGAAAACCGCAACAGAAGACATAAAATCAGACATATAATAACACCATTTCAACACATGAGCAAGAACAGTTCAGTCTCAGGGCTAAACACCATCGAGCGATTTAGTGCGCGACGGCGACGAGCGACGGCTTCGAGCGACAAAACGGGCCGTCGCTTGAACAGATCGCTCGTTTCTAGAAATCTAGAATTCGTCAATCGTCGCTCGGAAGTGCTATGAGCGACTAGCCAATAGCGCGAAGCCAGAACTGAATGTGCATCGCTCAAATACTACCGATTGCCGCGCGGAACGAACAAACACTTGAATTTTTATACGTGCAAGGATAGGAACCTACTGCAAAACCTTCAGAAATATTTTATGCTACATTTTACAGTAAAATACATCAACGTAACTTACTAAAGCACGCGTCATGCTAGTCTTGACTCGTATTTGCAGCCCTCATACCGGCAACACCGGGGAGACATCGCTCAAAATCGTCGCTCGCACGGAGTACGACTTGTAGGCGACGAGCAAGCGCGACAGCCATCTCCATCGCACCACTTGTAGCTGTCGCGTGCAAGATCGCTTATATGGTGTTTGTACTTTATTCAGCATAAAAGAATTCCCCATGCGTTTTCAGTGAGTTCAAGATAACGCGCCCACTTGACCTCTTGAAGCATGCAGCTGAATGCCTGCGGCAAAGTTTCGAACTAGCACTGGCGCTGCACGTAACTTCAGTGGTCGCAGATTACCCATGGGCGAGACACCGTCAAGCGCGCGGCTTATCTATAATTAAAGCATACCGCCAGCAGAATGACACCTTCTGTTATGTGCCTCCTTACTTCAACAGCATTCCGTACAGAGTAGACCGGCAAATTGAATAAATTCGAACACACAAAACGCACGCTAAACACGCTCCGCATAGGCTCGGAGTCATGGGCTGGTAAAAGAACCGTTTTAAGCGTCCTCTCGCTTCACGTCTTATTGAACATACCATGGCTCTGGCAGCGTTTGCGATTTTCAAAG
The DNA here is from genome assembly GCF_050947875.1 of Dermacentor variabilis. NCBI lineage: Eukaryota > Metazoa > Arthropoda > Arachnida > Ixodida > Ixodidae > Dermacentor > Dermacentor variabilis. The sequence goes on along the minus strand of NC_134578.1, from coordinate 21,890,449 downwards.
CTCTTACAGAGAGCGACAAGTGATAAGATCGCATGCAGTTATCGCGACTACTAGCTTTTTCGATTGACATCGAGAGACAGCGCGCTTGCCTAGTCCGTTGTCAATCGCGTCGGCTAAGCGCCGCGACGACTTCCTGGCGATAGCATCTCATATGCACAGAATGTGCACCTAAGTTAGAATTCACTGACCGTGGATAATTTGTTATATCCAACGAATGACGAACGAATGTCGTGTTTTCGCGGCGACGCGAAATGCCTGACACACGATCTCCCTTGGATGGCCTTCGTCGCTGCTCGCTGGACGGATCACCTTTCTCCGGTTCGGTGCTGTTCTGCGACGTTGAGCGTGCGCGCGGTGGAGCAACTCCGAGTGAAAATGTAGAGCGCTCGCTCCGCGTTCCTTTAAACTGTGGCTGCCTGTTCTCTAGAAGCAAAACGGTGTGTTCTTTGCTCAGCATGTGTGAGTGATACATTGCCATGTTAGGGGCCAGCCTCCTACAGTTGAAGCAGTTGATTACGTTTTATTACCTATTGCCGCAAGAGTTGAACGGGCATTCTATTCTTTCTCAGAAGGGTAGAGTGAAAAGCATATTTCACTCTCTTCTTGGTGACGGAGTGAACCAATGCATTTCACTCCACTAGACATATTGCGAGAGTAAAGCAAGGCTTTGAAGAATAAATCGGCCGCTTCACTCCTGTGACACCCGCTCTGGTATTTTAGAGTATTATGTATGTCAACCTGTCGTATTCTAACGCCTATTCAAATCGAAGTACTACAGCGTTCTTGAAATCCACACATATAAGAATGCGGTAGTCACGAACAGCTGCTTACCAACAGACAGCCTCAGCCCCAAAGTCACCTTGGCGGCTTTTCTTCCAGAAAAAGAAAAGCAATAGTTGAAACAGAAAGATGGCTGTACTGGCGCAACTACAGCTATCACCGCATTCTGCCGGTGATAAGGGAGGCATCTCACAACGAAGCGAGGTTTCGCTATCACATGTTTATTAAAGCACACATTCCAACTGATTATAAAGGGTCTCCGTCGAAGGTCACGTTAGCCATACGCGCAGTGCGTTAGCCACAGGCTTAACGCGCAGTAAAAGAAAAAGCTGCATACAGGCTGAATCTTATTCTTTCTGCGCTCATGCAAATACATTGTCACTGTGCGAACCACTCCACAATAATGACAAATTTGACGTCTAACAGTCTATTTGCTTATTGGAATCGACGCTCTACAGAAGCAAACACTATAACGGACAGACCTTAAAAACCTCGATGCCAATTGAAGTTTAGGAATGCATTCAACAATTACAGGCCTCGGGACAGTCGAGCTTGTCTGCTGCGGCTTGATGCAACCCCTCACGCAGAAACTTGTCGCTCGATGTCTCTATGCAACTTGCCCGTGCCTCGCGAAGCGGCGGAAAACGCAGAGCGCAGGTCTTCGTACCGGCCGCGGGTCCGCTCCCTCGGGTCACCGAGCACCAGGGCCAGGGCTTCCGAGAGGTCGGCATCGTCGAGTGTGCATCTGGGGGCATGGATGGCCACGAAGGGCAACCCCATCCGTAGGCAGATGCATAGCAGCCTGTGCTCGAGCGTCTCGCGTGCCACGTGTCTCGTCATGATGGCGAGGCAAATGGTGCCGTCGGTGTCGACAGTGGCGCTTGCCGAGCTGCAACCGCGAGACCGTACGGCTGCGTCCAACATCGCCGCGACGTTCTTCGGTGCGACTCCCTCCAAGTCTCTGTAGAGGCGGTAGAGGACCCACGAGCGGAACAGGCCGCGCGGCACAAGCCAGGCGTACAACGCGGCCACACGTTGGATCCGCTCCTTCAGGTCCTGGGTGGCTTTCAGGGCGTCGCAGATCGAATCGACGCCCGCCAACAGTCTCAGGCCGCTGAGCCGTGGGAGCCACGGGAAATTCGCGATGTCCAGGGAGTGGATTTCCTCGAACGAAATGCTGTAGAAGGCGCCGCGCAGCCTCTCGATATCCCTGTCTGTCATCGGGAGAAGCTTGCGATGGCTGGTTGGAACCTGCGGGGGCGTGGGAAATTCTGGCACCGCGTCTTGCTGTCCGGCGGTGCTGAAGAGGGCAATCAGACTGCGTCGTGGAAGCAGCAGTGACAACGAAGGAATGTCTTTTTCTTTTTTTCTTCCCCGGCAGGGTACGACGTGTCGGGTGTTCCGAGTGCCACGAAAAACTGAAACGGCACTAACCACCACGATTTTCAAAGGCCAGCGGCGCAAGTTGTAGGGCCAGTGCCGGGCTGGTCGGCGCTTTTATCTTGCGCTCGAGGCACGTGGCCTTCTGGTCACGATCACCGAGAACATCTGAAGTGAGTTACTCGTAGGCGGGAGGGTTTGATACCAAATCTAGCAGATAGAAACGGATTGACGCCTTACTTTGAAACGGCGGCATGTCGAGAAAAGTGATAACAAATCGTGCGCGCTGCGAAGCGGAAAGTAAATGCCGAATCGTGAACGACGGAGAAACTATTTTCCTGCCGTTGATACATGGGACGTCTTTTTTCCGGTTGCTCGCGCAGTTTAGAGAGGCATATCGTGCGCTCGGCGCCTGGAGTATATAAATTCTGAATGTCACTGAATAAAAAATAATGATTAGGGCAGAAATTACCCCACGTGACGAGGTCGCAAATCGATGCCAGCGACACCCTCGGACGGGACACGCACTGTGGCCAGCGCCGCAAGCAATTTTCTCAACTTTCCCAGAGTAGTAACGCTGTTACTAATCATCGCTCCCGTGCTGGTTGACAAAATATGCCGTCAGAGGCTCGTGCACCCTCAAGTAGGTGGCGCTAAGCGCACAGAAGTTTCTGTATTCACAGCAATTCAAGCCTACATGGTGGTGCAGGTTTTTTTGGACACGAAACCGAAGGACGAACGGAATGGAGCAGGAAATGACGCCGGACACCTAGCCAAAGAATGCTATATATGCACTAATAATCATCAATTAATATCACTACGAAGTGGGAATTTGGAGAAGCTGAATGTACATCAAAGTCAAGCCTACTGCAGCCAAGGTGTATCCATGCCTCTGTATGGTATATGATTATTGAACAAAATGTGTGACAGAAATGTAAACGGAATTATTGTAAAGCTGTTAAAACGCTTTACATAGACCATTTAAGGCACTGACATTAAATTCCACTTTATGGTTTATTTATTATTCGGACATATATGAAAGTGCGCGTAAGTATTTTTAGCACGCCAGGACGCCTAAAAGCATTCTTAAAAGGCTGTCAGGAGAATTCCCTTGTTCACAGCGCATGCTGGGAAACCAACCGACCGTTAATGGCGATACAGACGTGAGCAAAAGCAGCGAAAACACACTGCAGGAAAAATCGCTGAGCCAATAAAGCATAAGTTCAAAAAAGAAGAACGCTTTTACAGAGCATTTCCGTCGCTTCGTAAAGACCGATAATGCAGGCGGTGACGTACTGTACACAATTTTCTGGAGGGAACTCCAGAATTGTTTGTACAAATCGACCGAAGTCAACCTTACTATACTATAATCAGTAAACCAGAATTGAGTGCCGAACGGTACAATGGCCCTAGTGCATGCGTGCACGAAATATTTTACGGGGCATATTATGGTTTGCGCACGCATGCATTACTCGAAGGTTTCTCCTGCGACTTTCTGAAGGAAGTTTTTTTACTGCAGCGTGAAAATTTTGTTTCCTTTTTTCTTTTTCTTTAACCAGGTATTTTTTTCAAGAATCCACACAATTTGTTTCTGCGATAGCCGTAAAGAAAATCTAATCTTTTTGTTGGTTGTTAAAAATATCTGGTATCTTTTCGCAAAAACTGGTGTAAAACGATATGGTTTTTCCACGAAAGAACCGCGTCTTTACAGCTGTGAAAGAGATACGTAGTGTTGTTTTTTACGTTGCAAGCTTAGAGAAAAATTTGGTCGTTGTACAGCGCTAGAAAATCCCTTCTACTTCACCGGAACGTATCCTAGATCGTTTTACAGCAACAACAATTATAAAACCAGATCTATATCTGATTTCTTAGATAGCCTATGGATTCTAAGTATGTCTTTCCTGTTTACTGCGATAACTGCGAAAATTATATCCTTGAGTGGGGATCACATTACCCAACCAGCTGATCGACATTGAACACCTTTAAAACGCATAATTCGGCGTGAAGTCGGTGGACGTCACTGCAGGATGACTGCGCTATATTGTGGTTCAAAACGTTGCAGACGTCTTTGAATGAAACGTAGTGAACGTGGTGCACATTTCGGTAATATTATTATTGTGTTTAGCGCTCTTCGGCTAGCTGCAGCGTCACCGGTCGGCAAGGAATACATCACAAATGCGGCAAAATACGCCGAAAACACTCCGAAATTAGTTCATATGCCTTTTGTTCGTCCCTGTTCTGACATCTCAATCGTTATTCATTTCCTTGATACCGGCCTTATCACTGCTCCCGTAACTCCAAATTACATTTTTTTTGTTACGGGGACTTCTGCCTGTCGCCTCACAAACACATCCCGCCCTCTGCCGAGAGCCGAGATAATAAATAAAGGGACTACACTGGCAACGTTGCGGCAGCAGTACAGCAGAAGCATTCAATCGCTTCATTTCTCATTGGTTTCAGATGTAGTATTACGGTAGGCGTACCGCCAGAATGATCGTCTTTTCTTCATTGAAGAACCTAGCTATCTCTTTATCTACCTATCTCCATTGCCAACAATTTATGTATTGTATCTTTTTTTCTGTATCGTTTTTCTCATCTACTCTCTTTATTGTTCTCTATCTCTGGATCTCTATCTATCTCTTTCGATATTTCACTCTCTCTTTCTCCTATTTTCTTATCCATGTCACAATTTATACACCCTGTCTCACTCTCTGGTCGTCTACTTGTGTCCCTCCCTGCTTTTATCTCGCTACATTTCTGTCTCTCTCTGCCTTCTTGCAATAAGAAGGTAAATTGTCGACCTCTCTGCCTTATTTCAATTAAATTATCTCTCTATCTCTCTCTGTCTCTATCACAATCGATATTTATATCTCGCTCTATCTCTCTATATCAATTCCTATCTTTCTCACTTTATTTATATACAATATCTTGCTTTTCTCTCGCACGTATTCATTCCGTGCGAAACGGGAAAAGAACGTCAGCAGTTTCGACTAGCCTCGCCCGCATTCATTACGGTACTCTAGTAATTACGGAGGGAATAAGTAAACCCCGAGGCGCCGGCAATTTCCTTGGCTGCGTCTTTTGCTATAAAAGGTTTCCCGAGTACATATAGGGTGCGAGGAAATTCGAACGAGACGGAAGTTAGGTTTCAGGCACCTGGACAAAAATGCCGGAAAGAAATTTTGTTAGAAGACAAACGTATAAGGGGACAAAAACAAATATCTTCAAGTAAAAACCCCTTATCGCTAGCGTTACAAGGTGATAAGTCGAGGTGCACATGTTTTCTGCGTACCGCACATTCCCGCATATAATAAGTGAACTTTCGTTCAGAATTTCCGCCCCTGATATTCACTTCTCCCACAACGTTAACGCATCTAAACGCTATTGGAGCACAAGTGTTTCTCGGAATGCAGAAATGTTTGTTGAAATGACAACTGCAACATTAACACATGCACAAAAAGAACGATAGTATGAACATTAACAGTAAGACACTACAGATGACGAACTGGACATGGAATATATAGAACTCGGAACGTCTGCTCCCAGCGCAATAAAGCTATAAGTGAATGTGAACTGCAGCACGCCTACGGCAGTCTCACGCATCAAGGACGCCATTCTTAGTGACACTGGAAAATAGAAAAAAGGCAGGGGCAGAAAAATTACTGCCCAGTACGCGCACTTTTATCTTAAGTTAAAGGATTTTTTTTCTTGCTTCCTTTTTCCCCCTGTAAATAGGAAATTTGTAAGTAACAAACAAATCATAAAAGTTGGTTTAGCTTTGATACAGGCGCGCCCGGGTATATTGAGTTATCTGTTATGCCGAACTACTCCTTCTGCATAAGCCTGTTAGCTGTAAGCAGATTTGACTGTGCTCTGCTCGATATCAAAAGTGTGGGCCATTCCACGCAGAGAAGTCCACGTTTCCCTCAAAAGAAACATGAAAATCGTAGTGAAGCAGCTTAAGTTATCAGCAGAACCGATAACTGGTGGAATATTAGAATTGCATATAAGGTAATCGAAACGCGATAAAGGGCTTGTTTGATGAGATTTGGAAAATTTTTTGAGGAATCTGATACAATGTGAGGTCCAGCGTTTGACGGAATCCTGTCTTGTCGGGAAAAGGCGTGATAAGAGAAGATAGCGCGAACCAAGAAACAATGGTTAGTGAAAATTAAAAATAATTAATAAATTTTCATCACGATGCAGTGTGGAATTGGCTGGCGCAAGAGAGGGATAACTGGAAGTCGCTACTAGATGGCCTCGTCCTGCAATGGGCATAAATGTAAGCTGCTGATGATAACTAGTTCATTCCACATCATTCTACAAACAAAAAAAGAGCAAGCTTTCTTTTTTTGCCATTTTTGTACACGCTATTTGAATTGCCATTCATAGTTCATCGAAAGCAGCTCAAAGTTTTATAATCGGATTCGTCTCTTATACGAGATTTGGCGGTATACATTCGGCAGGTTTCATTTATAAGGGGCGTTTAAACGTCATTTATTTTATTAGTTTGAGCTCGGCCACTTAAGCCTTACATTACGTTGAAAGAGGAGCAGGGAATCGCCTCTAGTCGCTAGCGTTTTTCGATACGTTCTTCTAATTATTCTCTTCCTTCATTTTTTTTTCCATTTCGTTACTGGAGGTAAATTGAAGACGAGCGAATGAGAGCTAGAAAAACGTTTCGTTAAATTTGAGAGTCCCGACCATGGCGTAATTGAAATTCGCGGCCATTTATTACGAGAACGGCGGAAGATCGCTTCTCCTTGCATTGTGCGCTGGCATTAATTTCCTTACTGGCACGCATGCAGCTTTTCTTCTTTTTTTTTTTAGCTGTTAATGCGAGAAGTGCCTCAGGCACACTGGCCACTTCTAGTAATTCGAGATTCATGGGCAACGATGTAGCGATGTGTAGATCCTGTTAACTAGGAGTTATTTGGAAAGATATATCAAATAATTACTGGATTGGTGTATTAATTTATCGGGATTAATACTCCAAAGGAAAACTGGGGCTTTAATGAATTGATTTCGATTGATCGATTTATTAATTAAATAATAATAGTAAGATTGTTTATTTATTAGGCTTAGCGTTTCAAAGCAACGCTCGGCCTCTGGAAGATCCATCGATAAATTAATCAAGTAATTGAGTGATTGGTTAATTAAGAGATGATTGATTGATTGATTGATTGATTGATTGATTGATTGATTGATTGATTGATTGATTGATTGATTGATTGATTGATTGATTGATTGATTTGGTTTTGTCTGATTTCATTTGACGTAACGAAAATACATTAGTGCCATGATGGACGCTGCGGTAATCTGGATTGGTTTTCAACACGTGGGGTTCCTTAACATGCACCTTAGTCCACGCACACGAACGTTTTCTTGCATTTTGTCCCCCAGAAATTCGCTCGCGGTGACCGTGAACCCAATTAGTGACCTCGTGCTCAGCACCTTGGGCGCCATCGCCACTTGCGATGATGATAATTATAGCGATGTTGATGACGGGGTCGGCGGCGCCACTGCGCAGGCTTCGGCGTGACGATGCCGTTTACATATCGGCTTGCCGAAGCCTGGTGCTTGCGTGCGGCTTGATGCTCGTGATGCTCGGACGTCGTCCTTATCTCGAACTCGTCCCTGGAGCCCATCACGTGACCCTGGTCGCGTTCCTTCTCGGGACTCTGCGCGAGAGTGAGCTTCGAAAGAGAGGTCGGCTCGACAGGAAGGCCTTCCACGCGTTTCGTACAGACAGGAAGGGGCCACTATTACTGTGATAGTGAAAGACTCTTCAGCGCCACATCACAGCACAAAGCGAACAAAGAGAAGGTCGCGCACGCACACATTCACACACAAGAAAGCATCCACATTTGCAGGTGTAGGCGAATTCAACCAACACGTACACCAAACACGGCGAAGCTGTTTAAGCGGTTTCTCATATCTTTCAGAAGCAGCGGGGGTCTCGTTTGCCAGATATCAAATCAAGACTTTTCAAGTGATTCGCTATATCGGCGCGAGTCTTTTCAAATGCTTCGTTATATCCGAGCGCATTGCTTCTATAGTCTCCGCTGTATCTGACGCATTTTCCTGTATGCTGCGCTGGCTCCACCGACTCTGGGGTAACGGCTGCGCATACCTACGGATATACGTATGTATCGCGGCTCCGACGCCAGCTTCATTGCTGGTTATCTTCTGACATCTGACGCCGACCCCATGACTAAACATCATTGTGAAGTTCCAGAACGTAAGGAAAAGGGGGTAGTTGGGTTTACTTCAGTACCGTAGCTTACGCTTAGCAGCATACAAAGAAACAACGTCGTTTGTGCTAGTTTTGAACTAAACGCGAATCACTACAATGCAGCTCCAATAAGGGCTTCAGGGGCATAACTGAGCCAGTGAAAAAGAATGCCGAAATATCGTGTTTTCCTAGTCCTAGCAAACTATTGACTGACCCTGTCTTAATTAAGGCACTTAAGTGCTTAAGGCGCTTGGAGTGAAGGAATAAATGACGTCGAAGCAGATTGTAGAACTTGAAGCGTCACGAGTGAAAAGTGCCTGTTTCCGCGCAGAAAAGAAAATGCATAAATAGTTTCCTTGACCACTCACTTAGCTGGCTAGATTAGAGCTAAATATAACGCCAAATAGGAGATATAGATTAAAGGTATTACGAGTCTACGCTCCAACCTCCAGTTACGACCATAAAGAAATAGAACAGCTTTACGAAGATGATGAATAAGCTATTAATGAGAAAGGTGCAAACTCATTATACTGCTGTTATGGGCGACTTCAATCCAAAAGTGCGAGGGAAAGCTGGCTGGGGATCAAGCAATAGGTAACTACGGTATCGATTCTAGAAATGGTAGAGGAGAAATGTTGGTACAATTTGTGGAAAGCAATAGACTCCGAATAACGAATATGTTCTTCAGGAAGCACAATAACCGGAAGTGGATATGGAAAAGCGATAACGGCGAAACACGAAAGGAAATATATCTTATATTGTCTGACGATCCCAGCATATTGAAGGATGTACAGGCGCCGACAAAAGTGGTATACTCCACGCAGCGGGAGTGGGAGCCACGCAGCGGGAGTATACCACTTTTACCGGGCCTGTTCAAGTGGGAGGTAGGGTAGAGGGCAGGAACCAGAGGTTAGTTAGGCCCGGCGTTGCTCTCAATTTGAAAGGAAACATAGTAAAATTAGTCAAGAAGAAACAGGTCAACTTAGAAGAAGTGAGGTTAAAAGGAGAAATTCGGTTGGTGCTCGGAAACACGTATGCAGCTTTAGAACAGGAAGAATAAAATAACACAGAGGTAATGTATGAAACCATAAATAAAGTGATATAAGACGCAGCAATAGAAATGGGAGGCAAGGCACTAAGGCAGCCACCAGGTACGCTCTCCCTAAACCTAATGAAGGAACGGCAAAGGATGAAAGCGTATAACTCAATAAATCAGATAAAATTATCTGAACTTTCAAAGCTGATAAACAGGAAGAAAGTAAGCGAAATTCAAAATTATAATTTCGTAAAGATTCAGAATGCAGTAAAAAAAATGGCCGCAGCATAAAATCAATGGGACGAAATCTTGGTATAAGACAGGGCAAGATTAACGCAATCAAAGATAAGCAGGGTAACGTCATCAGCAATTTCGATGACATAGTAAAAGCAGCAGAAGAATTCTATACTGACCAGTACAGAAGCCAGAACAACTACGCAACCTTCACTGGAAGTAGCGCTGAACACGATACAGAGGCTGCTTCTATACTTAGCGTTGAAGTTAGAAGGTCATCACAAGACATGTCCCGGGGAAAGATGGCAGGAGAAGATGAATGACTCTATTTATTTGAACATGGAGGTGATATGCTGGTAAAACTAGGGGCCCTTTATGTGCAATGCCTCACAACTTCAAGTATACCAGAGAGCTGGAAGAACGCCAACATTACACTAATTCATAAGAACGAAGATGTTAAATAATTGAACAATTATAGGCCAATTTTCTTGTTTTCAGTATTGTATCAAATATTCACCAAGATAATTTTGAATAAAATCAGGGCAACACTTGATTCAGTCAACCAAGAGAACAGGTTGGCTTCAAGAAGGGGTATTCTACAATAGATCACATCCATGTCATTAATCAGGTAATTGAGAAATCTGAGGAGTACAATCAACCTCCGTATATGGCTTTCGTAGAATATGAAAGGGTATTTGATTCAGTAGATATATCAGCAGTCATGGAGGCATTGCGTAATCAAAGAGTACCGAAGACATCAGTTAATATCTTAGAAAATATCTACAAAGACTCCAAAGCTAGCTTAATTCTCCAGAAGAAAAGTGAAAAATTACCTATCAAGAAAGGGGTATCTCCAATACAATTCCCTGCTTCCTCAGAAGAAGTACACAAATTATTTGATTGGGAAGGCTTTGGAGTGAGGATGAACGTTGAATATCTCAACAACCTTCGGTTTGGAGATGTCATTTTCCTGTTCAGCAACGCTGGGGACGAATTGCAAATAATGATTGAAGACCTTAGCTGGGAAAGTGTAAGTGTAGGAATGAAGATTAGCCCACAGAAGACAAAGGTAATGTTCAATACCCTGGAAAAGAAACGAGAATTCAGGATCGCCAGTCAGCCTCTAGAGTCTGTACGGACGGGTGCTTGTCTAGGTCAATTGCTCACAGGGTGCCCTGATCATGTGAAGGAAACTTACAGAAGAATGAAAATGGAAAGAAGTGGGAGGCGTAAGGCAGGCATTGCCAAATACTGACTAGGAGCTTACCGCTGTCGTTGAAAGTGAAAGCGTACAACCACTGCATTCTACCGGTGCTGAGATATTGAGCAGAAGCTTGGAGGTTAACAAAGGAGCTCGATAATTAGTTAAGGACCGCGATAAGGGCGATGGAACGGAAAACGTTAGGCGTTGACGTTAACAGGCAGAAAGAGAGCGGTTTGGATCGCAGAGCAAACGGGAATAACCGGTGTTCTGGTTGACAAAACAGAAAAAGAAATGGAGCTGGGCAGGCCATGTAATGCGTAAGGTAGATAACCGGTGAGCCATTAAATTTACAGAATGGGTGCTAAGAGAAGGGAAGCGCAGTCGAGGACAGCAGAAAACTAGGTGAGGTGATGAAATTAGGAAATTTGCCGGCGCAAGTTGGAACCAGCTAGCGTAAGACAGGGGTAATTGGACATCGCAGGGAGATGCCTTCGTCCTGAAGTGGGCACAAAATTAGGATGATGATGATGATGATTATGATGATGATGATGATGATGATGATGATGATGATGACGCTTATTATGCAAATGCTGATGATAACGACGACGATGATGATGGTGATTATGATGATGATGATGAAGATGGTGGTGGTGGTGGTGGTGGTGGTGGGACAGTGCTTGCAGTCGTATGCCGCAACACCTACGTTGGCGCAAATAACCTGCTCGTTTGCGCTAAATACCAGAACAGGGACAAGTCACTTGATGCACTCAAACTACGTGTTCCCTGTCAATATTGCTGCTAGCAACGAAATGAGTGAGCCTTCTGGACATGTAGGCACACCGTTGCAGAAGCAATCACGTACAATCGGCTATCAAAAAAGGGTTAATTTATTAGCTGACAGGGACACAGCATACGTGAACACTTTGCACCAGTATGAAACAGAACGTCAGATTTCCGCTTAAAGTCGGCGCTGTCCTCGTTCCTGCTCAACAACAAAAATATGTTCCACGAGAGGATCTTTCAAGACTTGAATTATATAGGAAATAGCAGTGAGTGAGGTTGTAACTTAAATGTTTACGGGTATCGCTGCTCGGACACAGTCAAAGCGTTTCTTTTTATATTGGTGCCGATTGATCATTCATATACAAGAGAGACTGTCGTTGGCCGGGGGGATAAATTTATTTTGCCGATGGCGATAACACGTTAGACATGAAGAGGAAAGTTCAGCTCTTAGCCTAATAAGCCCGAGATGTGGAACGAAGCGCCGCACTCTTCATCCTTTCCGTGTTAATTTGTTGTCTTTCATGACCTCATTGGGAAACTGCAAATTTGATTGTATGTGAATGACGTTTGTTACGTTCAAAAGAGAAGGTTAACTACAGTGACAGTCACGAAGTTTTCATTTACGTCTTCAGTTCTTTTCTTTTTTCTTTTTTGCAGCTACCTTGCAATATTTGGATCCATTTTAGACAGAAAATTGCGGCAACATCTTGACAACGTCCCAAAACCTCTATAAGGACACGTTACAATTCCTTAAGTATAATGTATAGAGGTGCTTCAAGCAGTAAAATCTATATACATTACAGCTATCTTAAGGAGCTTGACAATAACTAGGTTCTAATGTGTGGATTTCGGCTTTCCTCATACTCCGACAAGCAAAGTATATAAATGGGATCCCTCTTCTGAGTTGGCAATGTAGGAATTTTTGAATCCTTGAAGCTTTTTTTCCACTATTGACGAATTATCGTTAAGTGGCTGAGAACTTACTGAAGTAGCTACTCTAAAATTAACTAAAGCTTACCTTTTTCTTTCAATTGTAAGAAAATGTATTTGAGCTCAACTTTCGACAAATGACGGCGCTTCTTAGTTTGCTGCTCAAGACACCCATAGTATACGGTTTCGCCGCCTTTTGGCAGGGCTAGGAAGCAGAGCACTGCAGGTTGCAAAAGAACACACCAGGTGCCACTAGTGTGCGGGAGCCCGCTAAATCTGCTGTGGGAGCCGCTGCCCGTTTCCCTTTCCTTTACCTTCAAAAAAGTGTTGGATGACGTTATGGAAGCGCTGAGTACGCATATCCGTATGCGCCAAACTCACTTAAGTGTCATGCGACATTATACTCAACCGAATACTGGGATGTCTAGCATGAGTCTTGCTTCGCGTGCTTCCGGACACGTTTGATAGCTTTAGTTTCAAAAAAGGCGCCTGTTTTCAAGCATGATTCAGTGTAGTCGTGCGTCGAGCATGATCGAATGCCCCAAGGATGCACATCAAAATATATCTCGCCGTATGTTTGCATAAGAATACTGGCGCTCAAGGTCACACGCGCTGTTCCATGCGTTCCTGTATGGCCAGTTCTTGTTAAGAAGATGCTTGCGAGATTTTAAGAGAATTCGTGATCACAGGATGATCTTTGTCCAAGCATTGAAAGGAAACCATTCGTAAACAATATCTTCAAAGCGCATTACTGCGCGCAGTCTAAGGACGTTGTGAGAACGTGCCTCAAATGATGAAATCTTACGTACGTGGCTTCATAATAACCGAAAGTGAAAAGACACTAACCGTGGACGGTACCACGTAAGCGCAGAAAATAAGCAAGAAAGTTTAAAAGTACTGAATGCTGGGCATGTTGGTATTCCACATTCAAGAAAGCTGTCGCGCCATTCTTTCTTCAGTACGAAAGTTTAAAAACAGCGAAATATTAATTCAAGTGTATCAGCAAGTTTATTCAACGACATAGCTGTCGTGGACTGCGTGACAATCCCCTTTGTTGTTTATATGTTTCTTTAGTTCGCAGAAATAAAAAAAAAATGCCTGCGACACGTAGCATTACACCTTTTCAGGCGCATTTATTGTTCCTGAAAAGTAAATTGATCCCTCAAATCACACGTCTTAAGGATTGAAAAATCAAGTAAATCTGACCGAACAATACATGGTTGAGATTTTATCTGTTTTTCAGAGATCATAGCCACGGCATGCCTGTGGCTCTATTCAGTTTTCATACACTGATAAATAGCATTTTTTGAGGGGATCTGTCTGTGGTATATATACATTGGCCGCGGGGGAAAGCAAAGCGACCTCTTTAAAGTAGCTGCACAGAGAAATTTCTCCAATTATACATTTTGCCTACGCAAACCGGGTTGGGTATACCCCAAAGGGCACGTTGCGTAGGCAAATGGCCACGCCCAGCTTGCGTTCTTTTCGCGTATAGGTACAATTTAAAAAACTCCATATTGTCTCCATATTGTCTCCATATTATCTGCGGGGGCTGCTTTTAAAGCGAGGCTTTCTTTGCCGCTTCCTTCGACTTTTCCACTGCTGCTGCTTCTGCTGACTCGGACGCTTCGTAGGGGACTGGTTTTAAACGTGTACGTGCAACAGTGCCCCCTTCACATTTTGCGTGAGGTCCCCGCAAAGGCATTGCAGAAGCTGCAGCGCTTGCCTTTGTACTCACGCGCAACACAGCCCTGAGGGGAGATAGAATGATAGAGAGAAGAGGAAGAGATCGCGTAAAGCCGACGCCGTGCCAAAACGGATGGACAACAGCATCGCCATACTCTTCGCTTCTACCAGCGCGCATGCAAGGGCGGATCGCGGGAGAAGAGAACGGCGCCGTGAGAAAACATGCTTCGTTAGGGGTCTCGTCAATTAAGGCAAAAAAAAAAAAAGCTGCTTGTCGATATGGCAACAGGGGCGGACAAAATTTACGAATTTTATTTCAGGGTACGGCGCGGCACGGCTTCTGCAATTTCTGAAAAAATAATAGCCGTACAAGGTTGGTCCATTCGGACAACTGACGCAGGGGGTGCAGACGCGAAGCCGCACTAAAGGCACAGCAGAGTCAAGACGACAATACGCAAGCGGTCGTCGAGCAAATGAACGGTTCAGATACGATGCGATGCCTCATGTGAGATAGTTACAGTGCTAACGTTCTCGCAGGCAAAAAACAATGGCGCACAACAACGCCTCGAGCGAACACGTCTCGCTGTGTTGCCTGTGTGCCGTACGCAGACAAGCAAAGGTGGTGCACGCAAGGTTACATTTAACATCACGTGACGACTGTTGTAAGCCGTTATCACCAGCAGATATCGTTCGAAAGAGCTGGCACCTTGGGCCTGTTAAAATGCTCTTGGTCGCTCACAAATGCACGAACGTGCCAGAACCCTTCTACAAATAAAAAAATTAAATTATGGGGTTTAACGTGCCAAAACCACTTTCTGATTATGAGGCACGCCGTAGTGGGGGACTCCGGAAATTTCGACCACCTGGGGTTCTTTAACGTGCACCTAAATCTAAGTACACGGGTGTTTTCGCATTTCGCCCCCATCGAAATGCGGCCGCCGCGGCCGGGATTCGATCCCGCGACCTCGTGCTCAGTAGCCCAACACCATAGCCACTGAGGATACAAATATGTCTGGACATCTAAACGCACTTTCGACGATTGGCTCTGATCTCGTCGACGTCAGCTTCTTCGGCCACCTGGTTCGGCTCGGTAGGCAAAAATCAAAAATTGCTTTTTTTGCGAGCGTGCGCATGCTGTTTACGTCCATTACTAGAGTTGCAAAAGGCTCAAGCTGAAAACACGTGGTCCTGGCGCTGCGTAGAAAATAGCGCGAGCTGTGCGCGAGCATATTACCACAAAAAAATTTCACTTTTGCGGTACGCTGGCGTACATTTAACTGTTCCTGAAGTTCTGTAATTGCGAATCCGGTCAAATCTATCTACCACCCCTGAGCAGTGTCTCATTCCCGCTGCTCGCAGACGCCGCAAGTTTGAATTCGGGGCGGCATTCCAGAAGCGGCGCTCGCCCCCCCCCCCCCTCCCGTCCGCCCCCATAGCATAGGAAATAATTAGGTTGGCGGTGGCGGGCGACGTTGCCCATGTGCGCGGGGTATTTTTAGGAAGCCGGCGCCCGGGAATCTGCATCACAGAGGAGTTCTCGTGTATTCACGAGCCTTCGTCGCGGCTACAATGCGAACAACGTATACGTGGAAGTAGTTTTCGCAGCCCGTGGCTTCCACTCCTTTTCACGCGCTCTTCCTCGTCCCAGGAGACGAGGAAGGCCTGAGCCGTGTGGTACATGTACTCTTTGCAACACTGCCTGTACCGCGAGCACGTGTGCCACTGTGACAATGTTCACGAACTCCAGCGTTGTATATAGACATTGAAGCGGAAAACTGATACCTCTTGATCTTAGCTTTCTTTAGCGCGAACAAGACTGGACACAAGAAGACCTGTGTCCTCTGTGTCTTCTTGTGTCTGGTTTTCTTCGCACTAAAGAAACTCGGATCAAGGTGCCATACCAACAAGCCAACGGCGTTTCAATATAACTTTCCCTTTGTAATACAAACTGACGACGTAGAAAAAAAAACAACGATCGACAGTTTCTATTTCCTGGCGGCTATGAATGGCAGAATCACCAGACCAGACCGGTGTCAATATAGCTTTAGCGGAGTAACACGGTAAGGTAACGTGGTATTTATAACCTCTAATTGTCTTGATGGGCAGCGCTGATTTTTCCACGGGAAAATTGAGATGTTTGAATTCTGTCCAGATTTTTATTGATCCGATGCTGCACCAACTATAGTTGGTCATTTCATGTATATGTAACCCGCTGCGACCCGCTACCCATAATAACCTAAGAAGATTTAGCTGCGAGGGAACTAACAACAGGAATGCTTTCAGGACTGTCGAATTTGAAAATTTTGTCAGTAAATTGCAGACTGAAAGTGAAGCTATTATAATCGCAGCAGTCAGTGCGTTCAAAGGGAGTTTACGCAGGGGGGGAACAACTGCCATAAGTTCATCTTCAAAGACGGGAGTGAAATCTGGAAGTCTTAAAGGAAACGACCAGCCAAGTGAAGGGGAGAAAATACCTACACACGCCTTGTGATCACAAACAAAAGCGTCAGTAGCTATTAAGTTCTTAGTTTGTAAGTGTGCGAGGCAATCTTGCGAACGCCCGTGTACGTACTTGAATGATTGAGTGTGTCTACTTCGTATTCATTAGCGTTCTTCTTCTAGCTCTCGGCTTCTTCTGATGTCTAGTGTATGGCGCTGACGTCGTCGTGTTCTCTTCAAGGACAGTGCGAGGCCCATTCTTTCACGCATCACGGCTCTTCAACGTAAAGTGTGCACAGCTGCTCAACAAGCGCAGCAAAGACGAATTTTCGACGCTGCCGACCAGGGAGCGCCGGGCCTGACAAAGACGGCAAAGCAGAGAAGCCCCGAATGAACCTAGCGGCGAGGAGGTAAAACGTTGTTCTAGCAGACACCGGTGGCTAAGTCCGGATAGGTAAGAAGTGACAGGAAAGCCGAGTCTTTTCACTTCTCTACCGGGAAATGCAACTTATCCTGCCCCTGTATTGTCTCCAAATGCAGGCTCACACGCACTACGGGTGGTGGGCCAGAAGTCAGGCGGTTTCAGGTACGTGCATTGGAATTGAAACAAAAACTAAATTTGCATATCCACAGCCAAATTGGACACGCTTCTTTTACTTTTCGAAAGAAGATTGCTCGCTTACTTCTGCGGGTGTTCCCTCCAACAGACACAGCACGAGACAGTCTAAGGCTTACTGCGTAATATATTTCGGGAGCTATCGCATCACTAGTTCGCGCTAAAGCAAAAGTGTGCTGCTTTATTATTTTTTATGAAGTAAAATATTAGGCACTCACTACAGTGAGGGGCCCGTCGAATAGTCTACATACTATTATGACGGGTATCCTCAACACACAGTTACTGAATTGAAGGAGCCCCTTTTGTTCCATCGCATGTTACGTGCGCAGAGTTTCACTAGTTAGTGGTTGGCCCGTCTTACTGGTGGGCACAGTAACAACGTAACAACGCGTTATTATACAGTGGTCTGCAGCCACTAAGGCGGCATCTACCCAAGGCCCCCCACCCCCTCCTTCTCGGCTACGCAACGGGTCGCTTCGCTCTGCAGGGGCCTTCCGTGTCAGGCGCGGTAGTGAAGCACAGGACAAAATAACCAGTAGGGCAGAAGTCAATCGAGCGAAATAACTATGCAGCAAATCTAAACAAAATTGATCAAGTTCCTAGAAACGTGATTTGAACCCAGCAAGCCACAATCATGAGCCTAACACTTTTAGGCAGCGACATGAAACCCAAACGGAAAGGTCTGCTATTACACAGGTTCTGCGTCGGATATTATTACCTCGTCACTACGATGTTAGGGATGTTGTTAAGGACCCCCTCATTATAGTCACTTCCAGATTGTTAAGGGTACGTCAAGTCAGCTTAATAAAGAAGTTGGTTATTTACGTTATCAAACACATGTAACACATTCACAAGTTCAGGACGTCGGAACAACTCGGGAGCTTGTAACGGAGAAACGACAGAAAGGTGACCCAATCCGGCGCATGGTGACAATCACAACAATGGGACGAAAAACAGCACGTCATCAGGTGCACGCACGAATACGCGAAAAGTGTTCATCAAAGACAATAGACGTAGTACTGCGGTAGCACGCGTCGCGTTAAATTAATACAAACGTCGCGGGACTGGCTAACTAATAAATTGCCTTCCACTTGTGGTGGCTACAATTTAGCAATCTGTCTATAAGAGCGGGGCATCTTTACCAAAATAAACGAGCAGAAGTGGTCTCCCGCTCGCAATAACCGCTGCTCTCAAGCAGCAGAGTTTTTTGCTAACAGTAATCACTCGCACCTATTTTTCTGCCTGTACACTCCGCGCGATAAATGTTATCTGCGATGTTGGAAAGGAAAAGAAGATTCGACAATCCTTTCAGTGAATTCTCAAACCAAAGTACGAATCAAATGTACGCCTTATCGTTTCAGTGTCAGTTTGTTATTCTTTAAGTACAATGAATTGGTAACAGACAATATATAGACAGACGAGTATCCATTTGAAATTACCATTTGAACCATGTAACCATCCGAAATTACTATCATTCGAAATTTTGCAATTAATATTTTTCTTTTTTACTTTTAGCTTTCACCGTCCATTCTCACCGTAGCTGGTCTCACTACTTGTATCTTTATTTCATTCGTATTCTAAAATTCGCACACTCACCCATCCCTACGAGTTTGCCCTGCCGACTGTGTGCAGCTGAGGTATGCAACGAGACTTTACTGCTTTAGTGTTGTCGTTTCTTTTCTTTTGGGTTAGTACTTCGGGTGACTTCAGATGTTTGCTATTAATATTTCGCACACTCTTGCAGCCAGCTCATAAGCAACAACCCTCCGCTCCTCTGCTCCTGCGTCCGACAGGGGATGCCCGACATCTACGTTTGACGTGTCCAGGGACAAACCGGGTAACTGTACTCGGAAGTGTGAGGTCGGGAAGTGACGAACCTGAATACTGTGAACGATGGCCCATGCGAACAACACGCTCTTGCGCTATATCCGCATGAAACAGGCTTCCATGCTCGCAGGCAATTTCATTCCCACATTACGACGCTTGGCCACTCAGATGAAAGAGGCCCTTCATTTACAAAGGTCACTTTGCCAGAAGGACCTAACTTAGAGTAGGTAGAGAGAGCCTTTGAACAGTGCTGCAACTTTGATTGGCGCTATTGAGCGCAGCATCGCTGTCGTAAGACCGTAAAAAATACAGCCTGTGCATGAACGCTCTATTGCACTTGTAAGCAACTAGAGAGATACCATTGGGTCACGATTCTTAGTTTAGGGAAAACACAGCGTGGAGAATGGGGCACCACTTGGCAAACTCGAGGTCCCCTTGCTAACAGCGGGAAATGCTTCCATCCAATTCGGAGTAAGCATCGTCTCAGCATGGACTAAAGACAAGCTGTACGGACCATCCGCTGGTGCATTTCGAAACTGATCAGCACGTTTCAAATTAGCGCGCATATACATATATATATATATATATATATATATATATATATATATATATATATATATATATATATATATATATATATATATATAGAGAGAGAGAGAGAGAGAGAGAGAGAGAGGATGGAGAGAGAGAGAAAGTTACGAGAGGGAAGGCAAGGAGGTCAACCAGCGCATATCGTACATTATCTCTACGAAGTGAGATCCTTCCCTGGATCATTACCGATGTCATAAGAAGATAAGAATTCACAACGAATTTGCTGAAAGGAATCCTCGTGCTTGAACTGTTCAGTCACCACAGAAATTATGTGCGGATACTCCGTTGTGTCAGCGCTACAATACTGTTTCATTTTTGTTTTGGGCAGGTCGCACTTTTGTCTCTGAGTATATTATGATACCACTTCTTGGTAAAAGGGGATTTTGTTCTTCCATCACCTATGGCGAATGCTTTTACTTGTACAATTTAGCTCCTGTGTCGCGGCTGGTTACAGCGCCTTGTATTATGTGAACGACACCGGTTCGTATCATATTCCCATTAATTCTGTCGCATATAGTTTCAGATGGCCTTCCTGTTGATCAGCACGAATCGTTCTCTATCTTCGTGAGGAGAGTTTAGGTAGACACCGCAACCTTTCAAATGCCTGCTGTTTAAAGCGTACAGTAAGGTTTATCATAACAAATCATTGTCACGACGCGTTCCGTATACGACGTTTCGCTAACAAACTGTCTGCTTGCGTGTCGGGAAGGGAATTTCCGCAGCCACAGGGTCATCGCGCGTAAGCCACAAGCCGATCCAAGCGGAAACAGGTACGCTTCTCACCATATCCGTGTGCGCTAGACGGCGCCACTAGAGAAACCCGGACAAACAATCGTGCAACACTTCTCACTCTCCGTGTTTCAGAAACTATAGCGTTCGCCAAAAAGCGTGCGCGGTGCTGTTCACGGCGCATGCGTCCCCACTAATTTGCTATGCCAGGTGCTTGAATCTCACAGTGGGGTACTTCATTAGCTTGCAGGTGCGCGCGCGCACAGCGCAATGCATCTTCATAGTCTTATGGACAGGTGCACGCCGTCTGCTACGGGCGATCGCTCTCCGTAAGTAGGCCAACTATCTGTTCGCCACGTCTGCTTAATGAGCACCGAGCAGACGCGCATGCTGGCCGATGACAACAATAAAGTAGAGAAAAACCTGCGTTGATATCTCTCCCAGGCAATCTGATTGCGTCACGTGTTGGCATCTTTCTGCGAGTGTCGCTCGAATGGAGCCGAGATAAAACGAAGTAGAGCAGCAGCTCGGGAAGGAGGTG
Organism: Dermacentor variabilis; assembly: GCF_050947875.1. Classification (NCBI taxonomy): domain Eukaryota; kingdom Metazoa; phylum Arthropoda; class Arachnida; order Ixodida; family Ixodidae; genus Dermacentor; species Dermacentor variabilis. The sequence goes on along the minus strand of NC_134578.1, from coordinate 21,869,438 downwards.
GAGAGGGGGGGGCTACTCGAGCTACTCAAGGTTGCCTAGTTTTCACACGGTCGGGGGTCTTCAAATCGCCGCGATGCGTGAACGCTTTCATGTCGACGAAGACGTTGCCTGGTGGCGTGTGTACGGGAGAGGCATATGTCCACGGGCGTCCCTGACGGGTTCGCGGCTGGAGGTGAATTTCGCTAGGCACTGAAGCGGCGCCGATGTGTTGAATGAAAGAAGACGCTAAGCCTCGTTTGGTTGCTTTCCTGGCACCCTGGGCGTAGGTCACCTAGATGCGGACACACTGCGGCCTCACGTAGTCACGCGTGTAGAGTTCGGTGTATATAGCGATGTAGCCGCGTCCGAGGATGATTGGCCCATGGCTATGGCTATGCATCAATTGTGACCACAGAGTGAGCAAAATATTTTCCTATGCAATTAAAATCAGACAATTACAGTGTAATTGACTGATTGATTGATTGATTAATTAAATAATTAATTAATTAATTGATCTATCGATCGATCGATTGGGTTTCGAAATGGTAGCAACATTTGTAGCCGGCGTTTTCACAACATGTAGTCATCGATTGATTACACAGAAATAGCATGAGGGAATGAGTTAATAAGAACACGAAGATACACAGATGACGAGCGTTTATTGTCGACGAGCTCGAATCAATAAGCATTGTCCTGGGCGCGAGGACAGAATTGGTACCATTGTGAACATACCTGTCCCGGCAAAAGAAAAAAAAGACAATCAATTGAAGAAGCCCATGTACTTTACAAATTAAGTATCGGTAATAAATGTACCACAGCGTTGGGAAACGTGCACAACGAATTTAGAAATCGTGGCCAAATACAACAAATGCATTCTTGAGAATACGTATCAATGAATAAATGAACAAGTAAATGAAAACATGAACTACAGCCCCCTGGTATTCGGCATGATGTCATCTGCACTGTTGCAAGCACTTTATGAAACACTTTATATCCACGTGGGTCATTTCGCGAACGAGTCATTGACCAGTGCACATTAGCGAAAGCGGCCACGCGGAGAGGCTCCAGGGGCTACAAATTCCTTGCACGAATCTTACGTCGCTTGAACTTCAATCAGGTCAAACTACACGAAAAAAAATGTGCAGAAAGCATCGACGATGACTGTTCGCTGTAAGCGAATAGCCATACGCTTCTATGAAGCTCCTAGCTTTATTAACGTGACGATGCGCTGTAAGGCGTGTGATATTTTGATATTTAAGCAGCGTTTGTTGTGTCATCGCCTAATTCCGTCGAGGACAGAGCCGCTAACCAGCACATTGGTACCGGTAGTACACGTATAGTATACACATAAACCGGTTGATCACGTGTGTGTTGTCGCTAGCGGCGCCTATGCCGGCGCGGAAAGCGACTGCCATCCTCCTCTCCTACCTCCTCCACAGGTGGAGAAGGTGGAGGGACAAGAGGAGGGACTTTTTTTTTTTGCCCGGCGGCCCCATTGCAGCCTGCGAAACCTTCAGATGCCCCAGCTTCTTTCTCTTCCCTTTCTCCCTTCGTCCAGCGTAGGGTAGCCAGCCAGACTCTTGACTGGTTAACATCCTTGCGTTCCTATATTCCTCTCTCTCTTTCTCACTCTCTCTCTCTTCAGATGCCCCACAGTTTTTGCGCGACAAGGCGTACATCTGAAAGAGCTATAATTCGTTTGTTTGTGTTTTGTTGTCTTTTCCTTGTACTTGCCTTCTAAGATAACTGGCTGATACTTGTTTTGGTGCACTTGTTGCAGATGCCTCAATATCTGGCGTGTTTCTTTCTTTTTTCATTAATGTGTACTGCCTGGTGCCATTCTTACTTGTCTTGGCCATTATAGGACCAGCAGAGTCACCGTTTGGGGCGACTTTCGTTCTAACGCCATAGAATCATATGCACAGTGTTTCGAATAGTGAAATTTGTTCTTATTCCATAACAGTTCGCGTCTGGCGAAGAACGCGGCCCTCAACGCGATTGTTCGACAGCACGAGCCATTTTTCATTGGCGCCCTAGATCACCCTCCGATCACCCAATAACTGATAACCCAATCGCCCATCACACGATCACCTCATCACCCGATCACCCTAGATGAAGCTGCAGCGCGGTGGACGGCCAAGCTGCGCTGCTCAAACCTCCAAAGTCAACTACAGGCCATCCAGCAAGCCCGTGATCGAGGCGGCGAGGAGACAGGATCTTCGGGCCTCCTCGCGTCCTATATGCCCAGGCTACGAAGTTGCCGGATTTTCAATAAGGTTGTTACCGCCACCAGCACCACCGATCAGCAATCACCGAACCGTTGTGAAAACAGGCGAAATTTCCATAGAGAGCTGTGCGCTTTAAAGGATCTGGGTGTGTTTGTGACGTACAGGTTTAGCGATCCGGCGGGGTCATCTAGCACGGTCAGTGTGTGTGACCTCGCTAGCGCCGGAGCAATCGGGCCATATAAGATTGCCTCAGCTTGTCGCAGCCACCTTTGCTCAGCAGCTCATACTCGGCTCGAGTGATGTGACAGCTGTCGCCTCTACACGGCTTTAGACCAGCGCCACGCATCTCATCAGTGCCCGACCACGCTGTAGCTCTCGGCTGCGAACCATCGACTACGCTGAGTATAAACGGTGAATCAAGGCTGCCGCAGTTAATCCTCATAACTTAGTAACAAATACGGGCTTACGGTAGAGTTAACAGGTGATGTCGGTTCATCGAACTTTGGTAATGGCTGCGCACTGGTCACGAGCATTACGGTCGAAACTCTCCACGTAGACGGACTGCTTGCATGGCGCAAAGCAGAAATTTCAGCAAATTCGGCAAGCAGCTAAGTCGCTATGTAGGGTCCGCCCACAACGAGCAAGCATCGTAGGAAGCGGCCGAGCAAGCCGGAGCGAGTGTCAGAACTTCGCAACGCCCCGCTGTCACGTGACCACCTCTCGCGTCAGATGTGCTGACACAGTCACTTCCTAGAAAACAAAACGAGAACTCAAAGTATAAAAAGCAATTTTAATGAATTACTTAGGCTGCTCACGGTGCTTCCGAGCGTCTTTTTTTTTCTTTTTTTTTTTTCTTGGGTTTGGAGGTATACGGCTTTCAACAAACACAAAGCATGAAGTGTAGAAAATATCGTATCACAATGACACAGCCAGAAGCACACGACGGTCCAACGAATTCGATTTGATAGCTGAGATTCCTCATTTCAGTGTCAGCGGAATTCCTCGGTTCGTGCGTTCTTCGACGTAATCACAAGGGGGCTCCACACGGAACGAAATTGATTACTTGCCCACGTTTTCGCTCCTGAAGTATATTAAAAAGAAAAAAATAATGGACTCCCGACCTAGATCTTTCGTAAGGTAACGCAAAAACCAATAAAGAACAACAAAATGGCATCGCTCTGCTCACCAATGAAACTCCGTAATTAATATTTGAAAGGCCCTCTTCATTTCCAAGAAAAAATAATAGTCCAGTGCTTTTAATTCTTTCCTAAAAATGATCTGCCTGTATCGGTAGTGCATCAGCAGGTGCATTTTTTCAGCCAGAGTTTAATCGCCGAAACCACGCAAGCCCGATCAAAGCAACAAATTAAAAAGAAACAAACAGCGACCTTGGTTAGTGACCAGTTACCGCTAGTTAGACCTAAGCCTAGTTTTCTTTCTTCTCTCGAAAAGCACGCGCGTTGATGACTTGTTGGCACACAACAATAGCAGTCGCCCTTAGAAGCGTGGTTGGGCCGAAAGCGGGCGCGCGTTCGGAGATATACGCACGACGTGCTGCCGAAAACCCGTGCGTGCTCATCGGAGCAGATGATCGCATCGCTCACCGTACTGCCCGCTTCGGTAGCAGAGGAGCCATTAAGATTAGCGAAAGTCGAAATAGCAGCAAGACAAGGGCGTCGTTAACGGTGCCTCCAGCGCCGCCTGGACCGGTTTAGCCAGTCAAACAGCGACGGCAACCTTGGCCGTCGGAGTGCGCATATTTCGGCACATCGTTGGTGCAAAACAGAAAGCAAGAAAACTTCGCGGATGCCGCTACTGAGAGGCCCCATCTAGGAGGCGTTGGCTGACCGCTTTCGTTGCAGAGTCGGTGGCCTTGCGAGGTGAACGTCTCGCGTTCTTGCTAGTCTTTTTGTTTGTTTGTTTGTTTTTCTCGTATGTTTTCTATGCGGCGAACGTAACCGAACAAGCTGGATTTTCGTCTGCTAAGAGGATTGCCAGTGTCTGCTTGTTGAGCGTCCGTTGGGTGTTTCGTCTGCTCTTTCGCCGGGCAGAAATAGCGGTAACCGATTGGTTTCGAGCACCCCGTTTATGAGCGTGTACGCGTATAATCGCGAAGGGAGCGTGGGACATTAGGTGGGCGTTTAGTTGAGAAAAGCAGGACTTTCTTTTTTTCCCCCGAAAGGTAGGTTTAAAGGATGGCACCGTTTATGTGACAGCGTGCTCTCTTTTCCAGACTTTTTCTCGAGCGGCACGGTCGATACGGTAACCGAAACACCGTATCATTACCCACTGCCCCACTTCAGCGGCAAAGTCAGCGCGCATTGATAGTATATCGTGCCGTTTAATTGTCATTTCTTTGGTGCGTGTATGTGTCGTTGACTTCTTATAACAGTTATAACAGCAGGGAGTGCTAGAGTGAGGGAAAGGGCGTGGGGTTGAAAGAAGTGTGTTGCGTGCAGGCAAGGACCTAGTGCCAATAATCAAGCACATTCACTGGATTGGGCGCAAAGTGAAGGTGTGCCGATGGTCCAGTACTAAACTCTCTAAAATCCCAGCACTAAATTAATTGACTGCTGAAATAAAGTCGAATTAGAAAGGTGGTACGTACTCGTACATGAACCCCAACTCGTAATGTGGCGCGTACCAAGCTCCTTTGAATAAGTGACATACTAGTCAATGAACCCCAACTGAACATTGATCTGTAAGTGATACTTATTGACCCACCGTCCTGACCCCTGCAAGGCTTCGTTTGCAAAGTTTCAATGACGGTTGACGGATGGCAAGCAGCAGAAATTGATTTTTCACACAAAAATGAATATCGGGACATAGATATTTTATTCAGAATGTTCGTGTTCATTAAAAGAAGCAACACTTGACGCCTGTCGTTGAATTATTTAACGAGCCTTGTCGGCTCCGAAATGCCGGGTGTGATAAATCCCAGTTTTGAGAGAAAGAGAGAGAGAGAGATCGTTTTATGATTAACCGAACCAGCCAAGTATTACCTGCAAAATGTTCGCTTTCCAAACATTGAAACGTTCACAGTTCCTTTCTAGCTATACTGATGTCTATTATTTTTTTCTAGCTTTTAATCTAACTTAGGTTAAACTTAAATACTGTCTCTTCGTGCTCATTAGCGTATGTGGTAATGTCTTCCGTTTCCCTGCGACACCAATGACCTGTAGGGCCAAGTCGTCGTAACGTGCGTGCGTGAACGGTTTATAAAGCGTTTTAACGAGTATATAAAATGCAGGTACAACACCACCTGCATGCAAAATAAAATACACACCTAGATGCCCAAGGCGAATCTTGAAATTCAGGCACGTGCTGTCCGCCTATAGGGAAAGAAACGCGATTGAAATTAGCACTTTTTGGCTGATTAGCATTCCACTGCCAAGACGCGGATACAGGAAGCCGAATCAGTATCGTAGAATGGTTATTTGTGCGGTTGTAGTTGATATTTCTGTGGGACTTTAAGGACGTCAACCTTGCTGCGTGAGATCACTTCTTAAGGAAATGACTGAACACTTGTGGTGCCTGTGTTGCGAGAGTATATACCGAGGTACTGCGGAAGTTTAATGTTCCGTATACTTCCTCGTTGAAGATGCACGCGATTAGAACTTGAGCAGCACGCTTAGCTTTCAGTGTGACTTTGATACTTGAAAGTGTTTCGACAGACTTTTTTATATTTTTCCTTATCATCATCGATGTCTAATCATTCATTATAAAGAAAACTAATATCGTACGTTGTTATCTTTAAGGCATTTTGATGTCTTTGTCCATTGTTCTCGTCATCGCAGTTCTAGTGTTCGTTGCGAGAATAGCATTTTACGTTTTCCTTGTAAAATCACAATCTCGAACTCATGGAACAATTGTGACAAAGGCTCGCATAATTCACCGACGCACCTTTGAAATAGTCAAGGCAATGTGCAGGAATCTGCAGCCCCGAATAAAATTATATTGCTCCAACCCTCATGTTGGCATTTGAGAAGCAAAGCTTTCGCGAAGCGACTAAATGAACGGCATGAAACTGATGGTATTCTGCATGGAATTTTGCACTACAGCGATTACCTAGACGCCTCCCACTGAAGACGGGCAAGACGCGGAGACCCACACCGCGTGACCCACGTGACCGTGCAAAATTTTGTCTCCCGAATTAGCCCACTTCGCTGTGACACCGCATGCAGCGTCGGAGCGCCGACCAGGGCGGCCCGATCCTGGAGACAGTGCAGCGGTAAACTGCATGCTACTCGGCGAAAGGCCGACCAAGTAGATGTGCCAGAACCCAAACCCTAGGACAGTAAGAATAGAGAGGTTTGCTTTATTAAATGAATTGTCCTCTTCGTGACGTACTTTCTTCTTGCGATGAAGACATAAAGCTATCATTTGTTTGCTGCCCACTGCGTAATTCCGCAGAAGTCAAGGCCAGGGAGGAGGAAATAACGAGAGAAGGCAGAAATGTACCCTACTCTGTGGGACGGGAAAGAGGGAATAGAAAGAGAAGAGAGAGAGAGAGAGGGGGGTAGGGGGTAGGGAGGGAAGCCACGGTGAGCTCGCGCACGCATGTGGAGGGCGTGAGCTCGTCAAAGACGTTCACATAGGCCAGTCACCCTCAAGAAAGACAAAAGTGCCTTCATAGCGTTGTGGGTCAATGAGCGATGGGGACGATCTTCAGCCACGACATCTCTGAGGGCAGTAAAGATGGTAGCGCTGTTCTGGTTGTGAGCCATTTCCAAAGACCGGAGCACCCAGTCACGGTCAATAAATGTCCCGGAGGGTTCGCACGGATTCGCTTTAAGAGAACCATTTCTTTTTTTTTTATTTGACAACTATAACAGCGCTAACGCATGCAACCACAAAGGAACACGGACGAGACACAAGCGCTAGTGTCTCGTCATTATTCCTTTGCGATTGCATGTGTTAGCGCTGTTATATTTGTCAGATCAAATATGCACCAACTCGCCCAGAAAGAAGTTTCAAACAACCAGTTTTCTAAGACAGAACTAGACACCTGCGGGAACTGTCATGTGAGGTCATGGGGCGAGAGGCTGCGGAAGCCAAGGTTCCGTACTTCCTCGTGCCATGAGCGCCATTAGAACTTAAGCAGAACGCTTACGTTTGAATGCGGTCCCAATAGCTAAGCGTGTCGTTTCCGCATACTTTTGATATGTTTGTGCGTCATTCTCGCCCCAACAAATTATTGTAAGAACATTGTTGTGTACATTCATTGTGAAGTAAAAGTCCCAAGCGAAAAGAATTTACTTTAACAAACTGACAACCGGAAGGTTAGTTTATACACCTGTATATATATATATATATATATATATATATATATATATATATATATATATATATATATATATATATATATATATATATATATGACGCAAATGAGGTACTCAAGAAAATCGAATGTGATAGTGTGCAATACATGACATATACAGCGACCTCTATAACTTATAACTTGTTTACAAGCACCTACCTTCGTTCACTGAGAATATCTTACGGCGAGTACCATACTCATCGCAGTGTAAGAAAAGGGGGGGAGAGGAGGTAGGGGGGAGGTGTCTTCGCTTGCCTTTTCAATCGAACACACAGCTCTGTCAGTCTTTTCTGTTTTGAGAAAGGCGCACTTTCTACACACTTCGTGAGTATTGCGCTTGCAATGTGACATTCATCGTGGACCTCATCAGCACCCGATCCATGGATATTTGTATTTAGTTAGCTATGCAACTGGTGTGGCTGCTTTCACTGCGAGTTGCATTCTCAAGGTAATTCACGCACTTTCCATAAGCCAGGGCGTCAGCGAGTATCGGCGCTGCTAGACGTGCCCAGAGGAAAGAGCGAGAAAGGAGCTCGGGTGCAGCAGGCAGCCTCATGCATGACGCGTTCCGGTGGTGGCGATACGGTGTGTCCGTACGTTGCTTTCGCGCTAATCGCATTAACGTCGACGTTTAGCGTGAGATGGGCTCTTCCGGAATCTTTTTGTTCCTTTCTCTTCTTTCTTTAGTTCTCTCCTTCTTTTGATCTTCCTTCCTTTCCTTCTTTCTTTCTTTCCTCCTTTGTGTTTTTCGTTTTTGTTCGTGACTTTAGTTGCTTCTCGCGCATATTCGTCGTGTACGAGAAGAAGAGAAGCAGACGTCAAACGAAGCTAGTAAGAAACCTGGTGGATCCTTGGTTGCTTAGAAATTAAAGATTCGTCCACAGCCCACAGGAACGGCGTCTCTGACAGCACTCGTCTTTCTTTTGTGCGTCAAGCACCACCAATCGGTCAGTAGCAGAGTCACGGCCCGGGCCCGAGTGAGGAAAGCTAAGGAGGTTAAACAAGTGGGAAATTCAGTTTGCTACCACTCACAGAGGAGGTGGGAAGGTGGGGTAAAATACAGAGAGAATGAGAACACTGACGCAAAATCAAAAATAGTCGATCGCGCAGGACAACTGTTCTAAAAGCGCACCATCTTCTGTGTTGACAATCAGCGAGGCCTTGATTGCGATGCGCATCTTTTGTAAATGAACGATGCATAAATAAAACGCTATTAGGTTTTCTTAAATCGGGCTCTCAGTTGTCGGCTTTATAATTGCGCTAAGAAGTGCGAACTCCCTAAAACAGTTGACTACACAGGGTCTAGTACTGCGGAAAAGGGGCTTTTTGCGCAAGGCGTTGCGACAGATGCTCAGTCTGGCTTTGGTGAGTCGGTCTTCCAGTGCCCAATGGACAGTTTCCACCAGGTCTTGCTCGAGGTCTGTTTGAGCACGTTGGCTTCGCCTTATAACGGCCTGATTCGTGAACTGGGCATATAACCAGAGGACATGAATCGTAATGACGGTATATCGCGCTGCATTACTTCACTCCAGGGACGCCATCACTACGCGAAGAGTATCGAATGCATGCATCACACTTCGATACCGGACCCAAAGTGTTGCGTAGAGGAAAGAAGAACGTCTGATAGAGCCATGTCTACCTGCCATTTGGGTCGGATTCTTAAACGGTTCCCACCCTAAATGTTTGAACGGACCCACCACCCGTGATCGAGGCAGCTTGAATGAGGCCACGCCTTGTCCTCGAGAAGCGCACCCGATGACAAGTTCAGTCTCGCTTCCTCCTCTCTCTCTTTGATACCTGCAGCGCCGTTCTCTCACGGCACCGTTACTAAAGTGGCCCTCTCCAAAGGCAGCGCCCAGTGGTCTGTCAATGTCAGCGGCGCATTTGATTTGGTTTAGTTTGCACAAAGAGAGATTACGGACAGGAAAGACCCAGTTGCTGGCGTGGGAAGCTCTCTATTTGCCCCGCGCGCAAACATTGAGCGAAAAGGAATAATGAGCAAGAGCTGAAGGAAACAGGGAGTTAATATGGGCGCGCCAAACGCTATACCGCAAGCTCTGCTAAAGCGCAAGCATTTATTATGCACTGTAAAAAAAAATTCTGTGAATATAACAGAAAACTTTAAGGCAATTTCAGTCTCATACTCTATACTGTTTTCTTCTGTTTATTTTTTATTTCTGATTTTTTCTCTAGCATCACAGTAAAAAAGTATGTTCTTCACTTTCTGTATCATTTCGCAGCAACCTTTTTATTTCATAGTTCCCTTCCTTGTAGTTGTGCACGGAAATGACGTTTACTGTTTTACAACAGGAAGTATTGACATATCACGGCGATATAATATGCGTGAGAATAAAAAAAAATTGAATTCTTCGGAGGCCCAACTGCAAGGAAGCAGCATCCATGCACGAACTCACTCGTACGCACGTAAGTACAACCATGGCCTCCGAGATTGCCCGCGCTGACAGCGTGCGCAATCTCAGAGGCCATGGTACTGCATACGCACGTGCACACAAGCACACGCTATCCGTCCGTTCATATCGCTATCATGTACTGGCTCGGTGAAACACTGCTGTGCTCGGTGCCACCTAAGGGCGATTTAAAGAATTAGTTTACACGCAAAAGGAGTGAAACGCGTCGCCAGTGTCAAAAAATTTTCGAAGCTATAAAACAATAAAATGTATAAAAGTAAAACATAGGAAAAGAATGTAGACACCGCGGTTGCAGATAGTGTAATCACTGATTTTTAAAATTTACTTATTTGATTCTGATAACTTGATTTTTCATGATTGTCATTGTGCTGGAGCCAAAGGCAGGCTCTTATGGCACCGGATATATGTACACAAGATGGCGGTAAGAATCGTATCTTTCTCCCTTGAATAATTAAATAGATCGTGGGAGCACAATGATAGTGCAAAGGTGAAGGTAATAAAGCAACAACAAATTCGAGCTACGGTTGCTAAAGCGGTCGGTACGGCGTGAAAAATACAGACACTCGGTGACAGGCTGCGGTAATATTTACGGAACGGCTAAAACCCACCAACTGTCCGGCGCTGTAAAAGTTTTGATAAAGAGCGAGGGCGACTTCTAAGGAAGTAGGGATGATTGCAAGCTATAGAACACTTGCATGAAATAAAAAGAAAAAAACTAGAAGCTTGCGAATATACGAAGTTTCGAATATGAATAGGAATATTCCGTGCTGCTCGATTCGAGAATTCGAGAATTCCCTCTATTAAATTGCCAAATATTCGATTCTGATCGAATACGGCAGACGGCACTTATTGGAGTGGCGAATGATTTCGAGCTATTTCGAGTGATCCTATTTCACGACGGACGCGACTGATTCGCAGAGACATGGGACAAACGCACACCGTGAGAAGCCAACAAACAAAGACACCAAGGACAACATAAGGGAAATTAATTATACTTAATAGTTGAATTAAAGAAACGATAAATTGAACGTCAATGAAAGTGGATGAAAAAACAACTTGCCGCTGGCGGGGAACGGTCCCACGTCTTCGCATGAAGCGTGCGATGTTCTAATGCTCGATGCTCTAAGACCAATTCACGGAGCAGATAACTCCTGAGGAGGTTAAGAGTCCCCCTAGTGGGCACGTCCATTTCGCCTGCTGCTGAAGTGCTGATTGACTGTGGCGGCTGCTTGCTGCGGATACGCCGTCCGGCCCAGCCAATCAGAACCTCAACAGCAGACGAAATGGACATGTCCACTAGGGGGACTCCTACAGAATGCCTCCCCTGCTGCGTTTATCGCGTCCCCGTGACTGTCATCGCGTAAACCATGCGGGAGGGAGGTGAATTTCGTCACCTCGGTGTGACCTTTTCCTCTCACCTGAGCTTCCACAAGCACTTCGACTTACTTTGTGCTAAGGCTTTCAGAAAATTGGGCTATTTTAAGAGAATGTTAGGAGGAGCTATACGCATCAGTGGCAAGCTTGCGGTCTACGCCTCTTTAGTCCGACCTAACTTGCAACTGGCCTCAGTTGTATGATCGCTGAGCAGTGCCTATGCCATTACTAAACTCAAGAGAGCTCGAAAGGAGCAATAACGTGTATATCTTTATTTGTCAACACTACTACTAAACTCTCTAGCGCCGAGTTTATGGAAGCAACCTATTGCTTGACGCACTAGAACGCAGGGTAAGGCTTGAGCGAATTTTCTCTCCTGTCAAGATCGTTAACAATCCGAATAATATTTATACACTGATTTGCGTCCATCAGCCCTTCAGCCTGAGCCACTTGGTCGCACACGCAAACGTTGAATATCACTTCGTCTATGCCTTTTCTAAATTGCTTTATGTTTTCTTCCTAGCCGTTAACCATTAACCCTAAGTAGCTGAAATGATTGATTGCGGGAATCGCCTTATGACAACCTGGTGCGCGGAGCGTCTAGCTACGTTCTTTGTTGCCTTTCTTTGGTGTTGTTATTGTGGATTCTCTAATTGTTTAGACTGTGTAATAAACCAATCACATTGTGCGCAACGCACGCAGGAATTGTCGAAATATGCCGAATGTTTTCTTGTTATTTTGTTTGAGTTATATTAAGCTGCACCCGCTCCTGTGATTGTCGCCGTGTATTAGGACAGCAAGGATGCGTAAATAAAATAAATGGAGCTCTGCTCGGAAAGCTGCAATCATTCCATAAGAGTGCGTTGACATTTCCCTCCTTGCATACGAAATCGTTGTCAGGAGACACGTCGCTTTATTCAACTGGTATCCCCACAACTGCACCCTTTCGACTCAATGAGCGGTGCTGTAGCATCGCACACCTCTCTTTTAATGAACACAACACCCTATACTTACATCTGGTGAATTGCTGTACCGTTGTTTCATCGCTGTAATCGTCATGACGCGTCGCACAACTTAAAGCAGTTGTTTCGTGCCTACAACGATCCTCAGTTGATCCGAAGTCCCAAAAACGTTAAATTTCTTTGTTTGGGACTGCGCAAATGTTCGATATTTGAATGCTCGAAGGCCATTTCTCTGGAATATTTCTATTCGATTTGATTCGAAAATACTACAATTCCAGTGCCCATATAGCTACTAAAGCAGTTCCCACTTTTCTGTTTCTGGCCTGTTGCTGAAATTACGAACCTCGTGATTCATTTCCCGTCATCGAACTATAGCGTTTCAGAGATTTATACGCTTCGTTTTAGGCTAGGCTGGTGCGGCAAACGGTCGCAGTAGGAAACGAGGCCGTTCTGCGTTTGAAACTACGCGGGAATTCCTTGCCTGGGCACTCTTTATTCTCAACTCTCGAGAGCTAGGTACTAAAGCAAGAGCGCTTAGAGACTTTCGTTCCCCGAGGTTGGCTATCAACTCTACAAATAGGGAAAGTTGGATCACAAAACGGTCTCTGCGATTTTCCCTAGTTCCCGCTAGCACCGACAGCATGCGTTCTCGCAGCTGTTGGCAGAAGTGCGTCGCCGGTGTGCAGCTGCACTCTTTTGGTGTTGCTGTGCTCTTGGATTGACACTCCAGCGGGTTTGCGGCGTGGTCATTAGCGGACGCGAGTTCTGTTAGGACCATCCCCATATTCTTCCTCCGAACTGGCCTTGCCTGTCTTCGGTAAGGTGAGTCGATCGATTGGTTGATTTGATTCATTCTGCTTATATCGGCAATGTAGACAACTTTCGTCGCTCGTTTTCGACAACAAATGATTGTAAGTAGACAGACGGAACAGGCATGATGAGATAAGGAAATAAAAGGCATACATACACAGAAAGAGCGGGAGGATAATTTGCACGATGGTTCGAGGGATACTTGGGGAAGTGGGTAAGGGGAAGGAGGCCGCGGGTATGACTCGCTAAGGAAGCTTCACACGCGAAGCTCCGTAGTGGGTTCGGTGCCTCTTTGTCGTTGTTCCATGGTTGGAGCGAGTCTTCAAACGATGTCACCTCCTTAGGCCGATACCTGTCCCGAAATGTATTGCAGTCCTTCACATTCCCCCACGAGGTGATGGACATTTGGAGTTACCTCTGTCGGACATGCGCAAGAGTTCACCTGTGAAGGTGATTGCGGGTGGTCCGGGTCATTGCACTACCTCCGCATCTGCCAAAAACACACATCACTCACACGGGCTCGCGAAGTAACAAACAATCAACGTCGACACGCTTCAATTGCCTATACCCACGGCGGCCTCATTTCGATGGGGGCGAAATGCGAAAACACCCGTGTACTTAGATTTAAGTGCACGTTAAAGAACTCCAGGTGGTTGAAACTCCCGGAGTCCTTCAATATGGCGTGCCTCATAATCAGAAAGTGTTTTTGGCACGTAGAACCCCATAATATAACTAATTTTAATTGCCTATACGTGAAACAGTCAGCCTGCTAACTACTACTTCTTTCTACCTATCTCAGAATCCTAGTCGTTACACACAAAAAAGTATTACAGAGGTGGTCCTACAGCAAAACATCGATAACATAGATAATGCACTCAACTAACCTTCGCTATCCCGGAGGAAAATATCTATTTTTATCTCGTTGGTCACACTAGCATATGAGAATAAATTTTAGAACGCTCTCAAAATAGACAAATGGTGTTCTACCATCTGCAATATTATACAAAGCTTTACGTAGCTTTCAGAACAGCGGTTAATAAAAGGAGCCTATGAAGAAGGTTGTACAACTACATCACTCATAACGTGAAACTGAGTTCTGTGTACACGGTCATCAATAGTCTGCAAGATGGCCGCCGTTTAACGAAATATGCTGGAAAGCAGTGTCAAAAACGGAAAAGAAAGTGGCTGCCCCTCTTGTTGTGTACAATAGGCTGCGTTTTTATTATAACAACACTGAGAGATTTAGCGGCTACGTTTATTTTTTTATTATTATTTTTTCTTTCTCAAATGCCACAACTAGTTGACAATCTTTAGTTTACGCTATTCAGTAATACACAAGTGTGCTGTGTATTCAGTGGTCCGCCAAACAAATAATGCAACAAAAAAAAATACCAACGCACAATTCCACCCTCACCTCGTAAATTGGAAGCGAACTGCAGGCCCATAGCATGCTACTTCAGACGGTTAAGGTGAACAACGAACTGGTACTCACTAGTGCATGTCACAGATACACAACACAAGCAGAGAACTCAGACAACCACGAATGCGTCGCAGTAATCCACAACGATATAATTGGAAATGCATGTGCATATATATAGAATCGCATGATTTCGGGCTGCACTCGCGACGAACCCAAAGTTACAATATTTATTTGCTCGTGAACCATGCATTGACGCAAGGGCACGGCGGCTCTAATTCGGTAACCAGCTTTGGTAAATGGGTGGTCGACGAACGGCACAGCTCCGCATATGAGGACTAAAACGTACACACACCACCAAGTCGGTGGCCTGACAGCTAGCAGCTGCGTTACTCCACACGTGGCCATCTATAAATAAAGAAGTGCACGGCAGTCGGCCTTTCTGCCTCAGGTTTTCTTTAACGCTTTTTTTTTCTTCCTATACCCCGCGTGTTATCGGAGTTCGTTCAACTCGAAGGTCAAAGACTAAAAGGAGAAAGTGACCGCTACAGAAAGTGCACCGGTTGCCTTGTAATGGCTTGTCAACAAGCAGTGTAGCAGTAAATCATGCATGTTTCTTTTTTGTGTGCGATGTGACCCTATTTCTAGCCTGAGGGACACTAGCGCATAAGTGCGTGCACCTGTGTGTGTGCGTATGTGCGTGCGTGTGTTTTGTGTGCGCGCATGTGTGTGCCTGTGTGCGGGCGCGTTTTTTTTTATGTACTTGCGCGCGTGCGTGCGTGTCAGGCCGGTATACCGATACCATCACGTACCGTGTACCACTGATAATCCATAGAACTACCTTAGATTTGGCGATCACCTGGCCTGGATCACCTGGATATAGAGCAACATGGCAGACACTTGGGCGATTTGATTGAAATTCGAATCGAGAACGCAAAAGCCCAGGCACAAGCAGAATCTGTTTGGTGGACCAGCGCCTTTCTTTTTATCCGTTGACGTGCGTTCTCCTTTGCTTGAGCATGGACTTTTTTCTTCAATTGTTCTTTAATATGAAATTACGCATACGTCACCGTTCCCTCTGGACTCAGTCTCGGAACGCACACAGCGTATAACCGGCACACGCGTTTTCAATTCCCAACTGGACCGGGATACTCCTGCGCCCTGCGGTAGCTCAATGTCTGTGACGTTGCACTGCTGAGCAAAAAGGTCGCAGGTTCGATCCCGGCCGCGAAGGATGTATTGCACCGGGCGCGGGATGTGTTTGGACCGGTGGTGCCTTCGTGCGGCGGCACCACGAACTCTAATGGAACGCGACGGCCTGGCCGGGCTCAGCAGGCGCTGCCGCCAGCTACGTTGATTTCATATGTTCCGTCACTTTTAACAGCGGAGCTGTTCTAAGTCGAGCCTTGGCCGTCCGTTGTGCGGTGCCAGGCAGGGGGCAGGGGGGAGGAGAGGGGTATAGGAGCAGGTGTTCCGCCGGCGCTCGCCCTTTCGCCCCATAGATTCCGCTCGCACGAGAGCGGCAGCGCCGACGTCGCGCAAATCTCGAGCTTCGAGAGCGAGAAGCGCAAGCAAAGCGCCAGCGGGGGGAAGCCGCTACCGCCGTGGATAGACAACGGGCCGCGCAAGCCAAGCGGAGGCAAGCCAACCCCCATCTTCGAGAGTAGGAGGCCGAGTAAAGACATCGACGCAGAGAGATTCCTCTTACGGAGGGCGCCGATGGACGGTTCAAGAGAGAATTCCCCGACCGTGAGTGCGGCCACAGCTGCAAGGTGTGTGATAGACTGTGGTTTGATCACAACCTCACGCGACTGCAAAGTGTGCGCAATCCAGAAAACGCCGACAAAACGACGGCAACGAGATAAAAGACTTCCGAAAAAATCGCGCTAAACACGAGTCCAAATCTGAGAAAACAACCACCAGCTTCGCTATTTTGACAGCTTTCACTGCGCGGAACAGGCCTTACCTTTTTTTTCTGTTTGGCGTTTGGCGAAACGCCACGCGAAACCGAATCTGATCAAACATGGTGCGTTTTTCGTTTCACCAACAGTTACTAAAACATGACTGAACCTGGTTAGGCCGTTTGCTTCGATCGTTTTTCACTGCGACCTCACCAGATGGAACGGCGGAAAGACTGGATAGGCGCGGCCTTTAGGCAACAGTGCCTAATGCGCTCAGCATTTGAAGCGCGATAATCGAAGGGCGTTGTCGCCGGCGCTTGTTTCACCTACTGTAAGCGCTGGGGCCACCGAGCTGATGCATCGTGGCATACAGTGAGAACGAGAACCTTTGTGACGCATTGTAGCTGCAACTGGTCCCACAGCGCTCATTTAGAGCTCACCTGTGGCTAAAAAAAAATGAGAAGACGGTGGTAGCCGCGTGCTCCGAGAATTGCGTTTCAATCGCAGAGCACTGTATATTTCCGACGCTACCTTGCTGTGGTCTAGTAGTTCAAACGTCGATAAAGGAGCAGTTCGTACGCAAGAGATTCGTGTCCCACGGGAAATGCCTGTCTTAGCCTCCGCAGCTGTAACGTCTCGGAGCTTGGGATACGAAGGCGAACACTCAGATCTGTAGTCGCAATTTCGCCGTCTTATCAGTCCGTCAGTCTTCCTTTCTTTAACAGCTTCATTACATATGGTATACTTCCCTTCCTCGCGCTTCCCAACTCCAGCTGTGCCCAGCACATGACTGTTTGCTGTGCATCGACGGCGAACGCAAACCTACCAGTGCACTAACACTTGCCGCCACCGATGGCTCTCGTCGCGCTAAGCTGTTTGAAAGGGAACACCACCGTAGATTGGGCAAGCTTCTAAGACATTAAGAACGGCGAAGCATTACAAAAATAAAAATATTTACAACAATTTTTAAAGGAAGTCTATTTCATCATCATCAACAACAACAACGGACAGAAAGCGGGAACTTACAGACACATGTGCGAACGGCCAAGCAGCTCAAGAAACAAAAAAAGGGAGACATACGTCACCATTTTTTTTTCATCATAATTTTAGAGCTCAGCTCTTAGGAGCCCGTTCCTTCGTTGAGCGTCGGCATCGGCGTAACTGAGCGAACGAACACATCATCATCATCATCATCATCAGCCTGGTTACGCCCACTGCAGGGCAAAGGCCTCTCCCATACTTCTCCAACTACCCCGGTCATGTACTAATTGTGGCCATGTTGTCCCTGCAAACTTCTTAATCTCATCCGCCCACCTAACTTTCTGCCGCCCTCTGCTACGCTTCCCTTCCCTTGGAATCCACTCTAACTCTTAATGACCATCGGTTATCATCCCTCCTCATTACGTGTCCTGCCCATGCCCATTTATTTTTCTTGATTTCAACTAAGATATCATTAACTTGCGTTTGTTCCCTCACCCAATCTGTTCTTTTCTTCTCCCTTAAAGTTACACCTATCATTCTTCTTTCCATAGCTCGTTGCGTCGTCCTCAATTTAAGTAGAACCCTTTTCGTAAGCCTCCAAGTTTCTGCACCGTACGTGAGTACTGGTAAGACACAGCTGTTATAAACTTTTCTCTTGAGGGATAATGGTAACCTGCCGTTCATGATCTGAGAATGCCTGCCAAAGGCACCCCAGCCCATTCTTATTCTTCTGATTATTTTATTCTGATGATCCGGATCCGCAGTCACTACCTGTCCTAAGTAGATATATTCCCTAACCACTTCCAGTGCCTCACTACCTATCGTAAACTGCTGTTCTCTTCCGAGACTGTTAAACATTACTTTAGTTTTCTACAGATTAATTTTTAGGCCCACCCTCCGGCTTTGCCTCTCCAGGTCAGTGACCATGCATTGCAGTTGGTCCCCTGAGTTACTAAGCAAGGCAATATCATCAGCGAATCGCAAGTTACTAAGGTATTCTCCTATAATTCTTATCCCCAATTCTTCCCAATCCAGGTCTCGGAATACCTCCTGTAAACACGCTGTGAATAGCATTGGTGAGATCGTATCTCCCTGTCTGACGCCTTTCTTTATTGAAATTTTGTTGCTTTCTTTATGGAGGACTACGGTGGCTGTGGAGCCGCTAGAGATATCTTTCAGTATTTTTACATACGGCTCGTCTACACCCTGATTCCGCAATGCCTCCATGACTGCTGAGGTTTCGACTGAATCAAACGCTTTCTCGTAATCAATGAAAGCTATATATAAAGGTTGGTTATATTCCGCACATTTTTCTATCACCTGATTGATAGTGTGAATATGGTCTATTCTTGAGTAGCCTTTACGGAATCCTGCCTGGTCCTTTGGTTGACGGAAGTCTAAGGTGTTCCTGATTCTCTTTGCAATTACCTTAGTAAATACTTTGTAGGCAACGGACAGTAAGCTGATCGGTCTATAATTTTTCAAGTCTTTGGCGTACCCTTTCTTATGGATTAGGATTATGTTAGCAATTTTCCAAGATTCCGGTACGCTCGAAGTCATGAGGCATTGCTTATACAGGGTGGCCAGTTTCTCTAGAACAATCTGCCCACCATCCTTCAACAAATCTGCTGTTACCTGATCCTCCCCAGATGCCTCCCCCTTTGCATAGCTCCCAAGGCTTTTTTTACTTCTTCCGGCGTTACCTGTGGGATTTCGAATTCCTCTAGACTATTATCTCTTCTATTATCGTCGTGGGTGCCACTGGTACTGTAAAAATCTCTATAGAACTCCTCAGCCACTTCCACTATCTCATCCATATTGGTAATGATATTGCCGGCTTTGTCTCTTAACGTATACATCTGATTCTTGCCAATTCCTAGTTTCTTCTTCACTGCTTTTAGGCTTCCTCCGTTCCTGAGAGCATGTTCAATTCTATCCATATTATACTTCCTTATGTCTGCTGTCTTAAGCTTGTTGATTAACTTCGAAAGTTCTGCCAGTTCTATTCTAGCTGTAGGGTTAGAGGCTTTCATACAATGGCGTTTCTTGATCAGATCTTTCGGTGAAAGAGCGAGCGCGGACCGCAGTGGGGCTTGTAAGAAGGCGATAGCGACGACAGCGCGAGGAGGAAAGCGGGGGAGGACTCTGCAGCGGAAGCATGAGGCGGAAAGCGGAGGAGGATGGTATGTAGAAAACGTGAGAAGAAAAGCTTAGTGCCACGTAAGACGGGCCCTGCGACGGCGACCGCTACTACCAGATGGCGACAGAGAAGCGCGCCGTCGTCTGTTCACCGATGGCATGCGGAGATAGCTTCCGCCGATACCATACATGGAAACAAAGCGCTGCATGAAGCGGAAGTTTGTCTGCGGCGGCTTCTGTGAATCGCGCCCACGCGTGAACCACGCGCTGCCTCTCGGGATCTCTCGTTTAGCGAGGCAGTCGCACCACACTTCGCTCCGTTTGCAATGTGCCGCACGAGACAGATTGTCCGGGCCAGCCAATATATCGCAGAATGAAAACGCGTATAGATTTGGCATTAGGGTGTATCTTAATTGCCGGCGAATTTTTTTTTTACTCCGGAAAGAAACGGTACAACCTGTGTTAAATCCGAAGGCTGTAAAATGCCTCGCAGCCTCTTCCTAGCGTCTTCGAAACTGCGAGGAAAGCACTGGGGAATGAGATCAAATTCCGAAGGCAGGTGCGCAGCTCTAACACAGCGTCCCAATGCTTTAGCTGCCAAGAAGTGAGACTGGGACAAACTGAGACGCTCCCGATCGTGACGCAAGGAAGAAAGTCATTACAAAGTTTTAGAATTGAGGACCCAAGAAAATTGTGGACCGCAAATGCGCATGCGCATTACATATGCCACAGTCTTGGTTTGTTGCGTTCGGGTTGACCGAAAAACTGGCAGTGACTTAGCTCAGCTATGCCAGGATATACGTAGCGTAAAGGCGCGGTTATGTTTGGTTAATTTTCCAGTCTTTCGCGCCGACTAGCAGCGGCTCGACTCTCCTTAACCTCCATGTCGAGCACGCTGCATCAACCGTCTCTCCCGCAAAATTATACGCACGGTGCGCCCTCCTCGCGCATGCGAGGAGGGCGCACCATGCACTTAGTTCATTTCTCTTTTGTGGGTTTACGCGTTTTTATGGCGAATCATGGACGTTATTCACATTTGTACTAGTAAACCTACACCGCCTCTCCCTCATTTGCATAGAAGTTACCTCGGATTGCCCCCCCCCGAAAAAAAATCCTGGTTACGTGCCTGTTTAGGCCTTAAATGCAGCAGCTGACACACACGGCGCCGGCGCGTCTGCGGAGACTGTGACGTCACACCTCTGGAATGCGCCGCAGTCGGCGGTGGCGAGGCCTACGCATGCGCAGTATGGCAGGCGCACACGACCGCGAAACTCGGCTCCAACTCGCGTAGTGTAGCTTTGCGCTACAAATTCAAAAAATCGGAAAGTAGCGCGGGTCCCCAAGCAGTCTTGGGTTAAAAACAGCGTACCTAATTCGTATTACTAACACAGTGATTACGCTTATTACAGTTTATTGCTTCCCCTTTTCGCTCGAAATGCATTCTGTTCGTTTTCACTTGTAGTAAAAGCTTTCCTTTTTTTTTTCTTTTGAGCACCTCTTTATTTTCCCCACTGCTGCGTCCCTATCACTCGATCGCAGAGCGGTCTGCGTTTGGCCCAATTATCAAACTCTGTTCTCTTCTAAATCCAAGAACAGCGTATCGAACAAGACCCATAGTCTTGTGTCCCCAATTCTAAAGCTATCTATTAATGCTAGTGGCCGAAAGAAAGCGAGAGCGCACACAAGTGTTCTAGCTCGTGCTGTGTGGGCAGTGACGTATACGTGCCTGAGGTGTGCCTGAAGTGCAATATAGTCGCACGCCCTTATGACGAAGTGCGTGGGGCGTCCGCACTCCTTCGTTATACAGGTCACTCCATTGTAAACGCCGCGCAGCGCACCAGCTCATACAAGAACAAGTCATTGCGTTCTATGACGAGGTGCTCGACCTTACTTGGGTCATATTCTCTATGCTACGGTGTGTGGTGCATCAGGGTGTCAATGTGGAAACATGCGCTACCTCTATTGGAGCGCCATTGGAGCCGAACGATAGACGTGCAAGCCTATGCGTTATCGCTCATAACCACAGGAGTTACTCTGGCAATCTTTGTAGTCTTCTGACAAATACTTCGTCATGGTATGATTCACGAGAAAATCATAACATTATTCGTGCGCAGCCTCGGTAGCTGCGAAAGACCCTTAGCGCAGTATATCCAGTGCAGAGCCCTTAAAGAGCCCAAGCACGATGTTGGAGGTCATATTTGGCAAGAACGCGCCGGCAAGAAAGCCCAAAAAATAAAGCCTACAACATCAACGTCGCCCTCATCGGCAAGAAATATCGCATCACTTGAACGTCACCATCGAGGTGTGAGGTTGTGATGCTTGCAGCGACCCAAGCTAACGTCAAGAAAGATTCATTGAAGAACGGCAGATGCCCGTTGCCTCCTGGGGCACATACCCAATGGCAAACACATAGCGGCCGCATCATACACACCCCATGATATGTATTTTACACATTTTATTCTATGCATTTTTTGTCCTCTTCCCCTATTTATATGATTAAGTACACGTCAATGTTAACGTACACAGCAAAATAACATCTGGAATATAAATGGTGGAGCTCCACGTCTTAGCTTACCGCGGTGAGCTCTGTTGGCAGGATGCATTTGCATCGAAATTCTCACTGGTTTTCTGCTTTATATATTACCAGGTGCCATGAATGCGACTTGCCTGGTACAAGTGGCGACCTTTCTCAAAGGCAGACACACGAGCATGCGTTTTCCGGTACGCCAGGCCTTCAAACCCGCAGTGCGAAATCACTAGAAGCACCGTGGGCGCTTTCGTCTCGTCGTCTGCTTCACATGCAAGTGCTTTGACTTCTGCCGTTCGCGCTGCTGTTCGCCAGCACGTCGTAAGGCCCCTAGATAAAACAATCTAGGGACCTTACCACCTCTCAGACGCACCACTGGCGCCTGAAGACGGCCGCCTGGTGCCTGAAATGCAAGAACGCTCGTGTATACCATGCACTTTTTGTGCGCACATTAGGGAACTCCAGGTGGTGAAAATTAGTCCGGTGTAGCCCAGTGCGGCGTCTCTCGTAATCATATCGTGGATTTAGGAACGCAAAACCCCAGAAGTTGTTTGTTCTGAAACCTCCGCTGGCAAGAACAAGAAGTTGCTTTGCTTATCTGTGTGTTAGAGTAAATTGCTAGGACTCAACGCAGAACAGACGACCACAAAGAAATTGTCAAGTAGACGGAGCAGGCGTAGACTAACGGACTACTTTCTGTGGAAATGAAAGAAAAGCTACGAAGGTGGAGCTTCGGGCACATGTACATGTTACTGCGCCAAGTAGCCCGACAGGGCTTGGCAGCGCTCTTAGTTTCTCGGAAACAGACGCCGGTGGGAATCGACGCAGCTTCCAGGTGTGGCGGTTTCTCGTTTGACCAGACGCGAAAGGGACAAGTCTCAAAATATAGGTCAACTTCAACACTCACAGTGGCGTGTTTTGCCTTATTCTGCTGTTGCAAATGAGGTGCTCGCTTTTTCGATTTCCCATCTAGAAGTAGCGTGTGCGATAATGTGACGACTATTTCTTCAGAAGCGCCCTCACGTGGGTGCGCTTTCACTCCGTAGCTTTAATTTCATTGGCACAGAAAATTGTGCGCGAGCATATCAGCTTCTTCTTTCCAATTTAAGATAACAAACTCGCCTGTCAGACTCTTCGTGGCCGTCTGTTTTGCAGCCTTCAAATCGAACAATCAAGTGCTCTCCAGTGATGCTGCCTGTAAACCTGCGACATGACACGGTATTGCTGAAGAAGCTCATTTCAACACTGGCACTCTGTTTTCGTATTCCGTTGTTGTTTTCTTTTATCAACTGTCTTTCTGCCAGACTTTGCTCCTGTTGTCCGATAAAACGAGGATAACGAACGCAGAGTGGTGTTTGACACTTTGTATAGGCGCTGTGTAGATTCGATTCCTTGTCTGAAGTCGATACGACGATACACAATCGATTTTTCTGCACTCGGGAAAGAGATCGTGGAATTCGCAAACACTAGTCGGGATGAAAATCTGCAGTAGAAATAATTCATCGTAGCGGCTTTCTAGCAGCGTCTAAGCACGCAACGGGTGCGAATGTTTCGATCACAATACTCTTGACATCTGTTGCAGTTGCACTCTGTTTTCGCGTGAAGCACCACTTAAGAGGAAGCTATAACCCAGGCCAAACTCCGACTCATCTGTCCAAATGCGTATAAAACGCGGAAGGGTGGAGATTAGATAACCATATGCACCCAACTCATCTCGATAAATGTGTTGTAGTTAGGAGAATAAAACTAAATTCTGCCAACTGCTGGCAGGAAATTCTTGATCTGTGGCCTCGACTCTTCGATAGCTCACTTCGAAAATTTGATGCCTTACACGAAAAAAAAAACAAATCTGCTTCCCAGGGTCCGTATACAGATGTGAACATTTTACTTTAAATGCAACAAAAAATTATTAATATTGGTGTAGTTTGTACCCAGAAGAAATATCTTTTTTCCGTTTCCACGTATTTATAAAAGAGCTCGTAAACAAAACTTTTATTCCGCTTAACCCTGCATGCACGTCCTTCAGGCAACTTACTCCGCATAATCTTTAGCCTGGAATCATGTACGTCATCGACTATAACCGCTTTGTTATATGATATGAGATCTAAAAAAAAGGAAGCAGAACGAAAAGTTTATTTTGCGTTGAACACCTCGTTTAAACGACATTTCATTGCGAACGTTCAGACATTGCAACATTGTCAACTTGAAATTGACCGCGTCATTATGTAATCATATCTAAACCTTTACGTGAACTACACTACTCTCTCTCTCTCTTTTCTAGGAATTCAGTCTTGTGCATTTATGGTATTTTCAGATTGTGCTGTCAGTGAAGAAATGCCGTAAGGACAAGCGCACGTACGTTATCCTGCGGAAATGAATTGGGCATCAATATACTAATATAGTTTCTAGGTTGTGGAAAGCGCACATAAACTAAACGAGGTAAAAATTATTGCTATGTACGTAGAGCTCAACTTTGAACTGCTGCTTAAGAGAGAAGGCAATGAAATGAAAAGTCGGCGAGAAGAAAAAGGAAGGAGGGGGTGAAAAAAGGACAGCAATTGCATCCTGTCTAGAATATGTAGTGCGCAATGTCTTTATCACTATATTTGTCAATAAAATTTATCAATTCATCAATATAATATAAGGGCGGATAGCGCAGCTCTGCCGCTTTAGTTAAATTAGTCGAATAGCTGAACATGAGTTACATGAAAAATTACAGCCAAATGTTTACCAAATCAATTGCAAGACGGCATAAATATCGTTAACCAATTTTTGAGACAGACAGGAAGGGTTTTATCCTACGCAAAAACAGCTGTATTGCCCTTCACTCGGAGGCAGTTTAAAAATTTTACTCTTAGTCTGGAAGGACACCCTCTAATGATTGTCGCACAGCATCGATTTCTTGGAATAATACTTGATAGGCAGCTAACCTGGGCACCCCACTTAAAAAAACTCGAAAACGAGGTCAATGCCATAGTGACTGCACTTCGCAGGCTTGCAGGCACATCATGGGGCGGATCAGTATCGTCCATGCTGACTGTTTACAATGCATCAATACGACGAAAAATTGCGTATTCCGCACCCATCTTACACGGACTTTCCCACACGTCAGAAGAGCGACTTCAAAGACTTTTAGCTAGAGGTCTACGCATATGTCTAGGAGTTGCACGAGCGACTTCTAGCTATCTTGTAATAGCTGAGGCTCGCCAGTCATCATTTCAAGTTATGCGAACTACAGAAACATGCCGACATTATTTCCGTCTTCAAACACAGCATAAAAGAAACCCATTGGGTCTAGGCTTAATGAAACGAGATAGAAGTTATGTTCATATAGAAATTCGAGAAAATATTCACATATTGCCAGGAAATGAATTTTGGAACTCAGACGTCGAATATCCTCCATGGCTGCTTACACTTCCGAAAATCGAGTTGTCAGTAGACGGGATACTCAGAGAAAGAGACATGTTCATTCAAGCTACTTAACAACTAGCACTTTACCAGATATATATGCGGTATTCAGGATACACGCACGTCTATACAAATGGCTCAAGTACAGCAACCTATTCAACTTCATCATTCATTATAACGCACCTCAACAAACAAGAATCATTTAAGTTAGCTCGTGCAAATTCGTCCACAACGGCTGAACTGTTCGCAATCCTGTGCGCGATAGAATTTATATTGTCAGTAAGAGATGCGCAAAAATGGGTAATTTACAGCAATTCACAGGCTGCTCTAACATCACTCTGCAGCACAAAAGGGAAAACATTCAGTGATAGTATCATATACGAAACACTTAAAAACCTCACAAAGGCAAGCGAAGCGAAACATGCAATAGCATTCCAGTGGATACCAGTGCATTATAACATTCCTTACAACACAGCAGCCGATGAAGCTGCACGACAAGTACACCTCAAAGATGATGCGGTTCCGCTCCCAATATAAAAGAATGAATTAGGCTGCATTATTAGGACAAGGTCTTTCAAAATGTCTAGAAACACTTGTTTTGACCAGAATTCTAAGAGCTCGGACTTATACCATATTGACCCGTTTATTGAATTCAAATTTTCATTGTCATTAGACAGAACTATTGAAACCATTATTCATCGATTCAGGCCAGGCACTGCCTACAAAAAGCATTTCTTACACAGAATTGGCCGTGCGGAAACCCCCAAATGTGACTGTGGATTTGTAGATGAAGATATGTATCACCTCCTCCTAGATTACCCACATCCCGACACAGCAAGATGCCGACTTAAATCAACCCTAATTAAATTAGACCGCAGACCTCTCAGTTTAAAGAAACTGTTGGGCCCTTGGCCAACAACGTCTTTGCAGAAAAGTGCTATAAAAGCTCCAAAGACCTTTCTTGAAGACGGCGGTATTGTTGGACATTATTAACGCTTTTATTGTTCCTTTCATTTCAGTGTCGCGTTATATATACATGTGTTTGTGAACTCTGTTTGGACTGTTCTCTTGTGACTATAGATGATAATGCATTTACACGATGTTTGTACCACCCGCTGACTAGAGACTGCGTTATTAGTCGACAGTGGCGTATGTATTCTTGATACTTTTTTCTACCTAACTGTGGGGACATTTACCTTGCATATTGTATGTACCATGTGTTTCTTACGTCATAGTCTTCCTGTGAAAACATTGCGTGGTAAGTCCTGGTGCTTGTGTGAAAAGGTTATTTGATATGTAATCTTGAAGCCTGTATGTTGTATTCAAGAGCTAAGGAGTAGCCGGCTCCTTAACTTGTGCATCAGCATCTCCTTATATCATATCAATAAAAAATAAAAAAAATTCATCATTTAACTTTTAAAAGAAATCGGCCGCACACAGTGCGATTGGTGACTTGAAGCCGTTGAGTGTGCACAAAGCAGGTGCACTTGGAATGAATTTCAAGACTAGTAGCAGTTTTAAGAAAAGTGCAAGAAAACTTGCCGCACAATGTACGGTCGCTTCACTTAAGAAAATGCATCCGTAAGCAGCGTAGGACGCATCTATATAGAACACCGGTGCACTTTGTCGGGCATTTCAAGTTCCCCATGTCTCAATACTGTTGCCAGCCTTGAAATTCCTTCAACTAGATATGCGATACAAGCACATCAGTTCCTATTCGTAATTCAAATTTGCGCACCAAGATGGTTAGTTGTGAAAGCTATTCAGCTAAGACTTCTTTATATATATTTAATTGTGCGTTTAGACTTCTCGTGCTGGCAATGTCCGCCCCTTTCGATAATGAAGCTCACGGGGGAGAAATCAGCTATCTGCCGCAAGCAATTCTCGAAAATTTTGTTAAGATTGTTTGAAGACATCTGGTATATATTAACACTATTCTGAGAAATGTGCGCAAAATGAAGGGATGTACCATGCAAACTGTCCACCGAACAGCGCGAACGCAAATGAAAGATTATCGCTCGGTAGCACAAATCATTTCTAACGAACACGTTCGCCCGGCTTTCACCTCGCTATTTCAGCTGATTGATTGATTGATTGATTGATTGATTGATTGATTGATTGATTGATTGATTGATTGATTGATTGATTGATTGATTGATTGATTGATTGATTGATTGATTGATTGATGGTTTATTACATATACATATGATGGGAGGCAAAGGGAAAAGCCATTCAAGGATGGCTTGAGGGATTCCTTCGCCCCCATACTGGCAAAGACAGCAGCAGAGGCACACACACTTTGTTCACATAGCTGTACACTTTCACAAAGCCATCATTTTAAACTAATCAGCAAATTTGGAAAACGTTAATGAATAACGCATTGGCGTTTAACCTGACTTGAATAGTCAATCCAAGATACGCTCAGGGCAAAAAATATAAATTAGGGGTGGGCGAATGTCCGAAGTTTATAATACGAATCAAATACTGTACACTATCTAATCGTATTCGAAAAGGATTCGATTGGCTGTTTTCGAATATTTGAAACAGAATGTGTCACGTCTGGTTACTGCTCTCCGTATTCTAAACTTAGTATCGTAAATTATCGGTAGTCAACGGCAGTCTTCTGAGCAATCCAGGAATAAAATCAGTAAACTAAGCTTTGTTTTTCGTTTCGCGGGGGAAGTCTACATGACAACCGCTTTCTTGTACCGTGCCATTTTTTGTTATTGGCAGCCTAGTCCCGTAGCAGTCTTATATTTTACCCTACAACCTCTCATCTTTTCCTTGTAACCGGCCCTTTTACATGTGTCTCCACGGCATGCAAGTCCGTCAGCACCATTTTTATTATTTTTCTACAGCTAGTATTTTTTTTCCTGCAGCCATTTATTTACCGGTTATCTTTTACAGTTGGTCAAATAGCAGCCATATGTTTCTGCAAATATTTTTTGCAACCAGGATCATAAGTTACTGACAGGCTATTCGTGTAGCTTTTTTAATGACAGTTAGTGATCTTTGGTTCAAAACTAATCTGTTGTCCCTCATAGGTAGCTGTCGTTCTTGCGGAAGTCAGTACTGTACGCGTAGTTCTACAACAATTATTATTATTGCTGTATATGTATGCGTCTGCGCTTGGACATTTGATATTCGATTCAGTATTCGATAGTTACTATTCGTATTGGAAGAAGTAGATATTATTAGACACTGTTAGATACCTGTTATTTTAAAGCAAGCGAAGGTATGTGGGCACTTCGAAATTTATGTCGAGGTCTGTGATCCGGACTGATGACTGTCTGCGATATACATAGCATGCACGTGACGTCACATCCGCTGCTGTCGTCTGCTTCCGCCATCTTGGGGTACCTTATCAACAGGCGGCCGCATAGGCTTATAGGTTCCCCAAGATGGCGCTGCTGTAAACCGGAAGTCGCGGAGTATCGTTGAATGACGTACATGCATACTATGTATAGAACAGAAATATTCTACTACATCGGTGATGTCCACAGTGAACTTGCTCTTCTCTTAATCTTTCCCTCCCCTTTTCCCTTCCTTCGGTGCCTGTAGCAAACCGGACTCAGTCCTGGTTAACCTTCCTGTCTTTCATTAATCTTTCTCTTGTGTGTGCACCGTATTAAGTGCTTACCGATCAATATTTTTTTCATTAAGCCTCGAACCGAGGCTTGTGTGGTATTTAAACACCAAGTACATAGCCTGTACCTCGGGTCACATTTAGAGATAGAGCCTAACAAACTTCCGATCGGAACCAACCTCAGCATCATTATTTTGTTTCCCTAATCTTGTCGTTGTTGTTCTTCGACATGTTTAGCCGCTATGACGCTTTTAGCCGCTATGACCCTGTGGAGAGATATCCAAGAAAATAGCAGTGCGCTTTGTTTCATTATTAATCCCAGTGACTAAAAGATATTGCTAAGCTGATTGAATGAAACAGAGATCTCCGGGGAAGTTTCTTCTTCTGTTCATATTCCTTTTTATTATCATTCTTATAACTTAAGTCTGAGTTTACCTTTTACGAGAGCCGATCTTTTGTTGTTTATTAGCAGGAAGAAAACTGGAAATTTGTCCACTAAAGAGCCTGCTGCGCTCTAATTAGACCTAAAATATTCAAGTTCTAAACTAGAAAAGAAAAATCGGAATGAACTAACCAAACAGCTCACACATTGTCTACTAGAATATCATAGGTTCGCCGACAAGAAACACACAAAGACAAGACATGCACTAGTAACAAGAAATAAACTAAGAACAAGACAAGTAAGGCAGGACCGTAGGCTTACAAGAGGCAATACAGAAATGACAGAGTACGACTTGCGAACACCATTAACTCATGTTCAGACAGCCGACGCCAAACCAGAGGAAGGGCCAATTAGGCGCGTTCTCTTTCAGTGTTACCCGCACTGAACACGCAAAAAGACGTCCTGATGCATGGCTTAATCAAAAGGCCGTCTGCGCGGTCGTTCGGCGCGAGTCAGTCGTGCGGTGAATCATGCGAGCGCACGACCAGACGACAAGAAGCGCCGTCTGCTCCGGAACCGGCTTCTCTGGCTGTTACCACGTACGAAAGCGACGTTCTATGAACGTTCCAACACCTGCACCATCGTGTGCTAACACCTGCACGCTCGGGCCGCAATGTATTTACGAGAAACAAGTAAGCTGCGGGATGGCAGCACTATACGTATACACCGTTTGCCATGGCGACGTAGGGTACGAGCGCGCAGCGTCGTCTGGAAATGCTGTCGTCGCTGCCTCTAAACATGGCTCGTACCGGTGAGGGCAATTGGCCACACGGGGCTGATAGAAAATAGCACCCAACAAAATATCAAGGGAAGTGAAGGCAAGCGTTCAAAACGAAGAATTAGGCAACTAAACGATAACACACATCTTGAGAGAGCGTATACATAAGCTTTGGTGGAGGTGGGGGGGGGGGGGGGATGAAGGGCCAATTCACTGTGTGAGAAGCCAGACAAACTGTCGTTCTGCTCCCAAATTCCCCCTCCCCCTCCCAACCCAATCTATGGTGGGAAAGTGGCTGGACAGCAAAGCCAAAGGAGTGCACAAAACAAAGCACAATTGACCGAGGCGTGAGGTTAGGCGTGAAGGCGGAAACGTTACGTTGAGAATTTGTTCTTTCTTTTTCTGTTTTTCTTTTAGTGTTCAGTGTTAATTTACGTATATTTTTTGGCGCCGTCTGAGGCACTCGTACAATACGATACTGTTCTTTTCTTTTTACTTTGTCGGGCAAAAATGACGCTGTCAACGCAAAACACACGTTGTTATCAAGCGGCGTGCAGCATTTCCGGACGACTCAGATAAAAGGTAACCTTTGGCGCCCGCTAGTCGCCGTTCCTTATAATCCCAACCGCGGTATGTAAATAGCACTTCATTTTGCAAAGCCACGAGACAGATACGAAGAATGTTTCTCAAAGGTCAGACTGTTTCGATCTCCTGCTTCTTTAATAACCAGGAGTGTTCTGACCTTTCAAAGCACGCTTACGATTCCGTTCTGAAACGCAAACTTTAACGACCCAGGCAGCTTCTGTTAATGGTAGAACAACAGGATGATTGAATACCTTAGAGACGGCTATGAAAAAAAAATTGTTTAGAAATCAACGGTGCCAGTCTCCCCACATAATGAATAACTGCCACTCCAGAATGGTATAAGAACACACTACGTGCCTAGACAAAAAAAGAAATCAAAACAAAGAACTACAACGAAACACGGAGACGTTCCTCATGCATACGCGCAAAGTAATGGAACATTAAACACTTCGCAATAAAAACGGTAGCATATACACATGTGCAGATGTCGTATTGCTCAAATAAGCCTTGACCAAGCCCAGTTAGCATCGTTCGCAACGGCATCTACATACACGAATTAAAGTAAATGAATTGAGTTGTTGTCCTCGACGAAATCCTGTAGGGCAATCGAAATAAATCTCTATTTGGAGTGTCTGTCAATGTGGTTCCATTTCCAGCGTAAAAAGAAGAAAGAATATGTCCTAACTGAAACTAGTGCTAGCCTGCATGACTCATATGCGAACATGCCGTCAATGTACCAACCGGCTTCTAGCCGGCAGTTGTAACACTACGGCTCGAATTGTTCATTAGAAAGCTAATTTGTAAAACTTAATTATCTAGTTATTCTATCAGCTTGCTCGCGACCATCGCACAATTTCTGTTACCCGCCGCTGCTATGAGTCTTCGCCAGCAAATTGCCCACGTGACAGGCGGTGAGAGCTATAGTCTAGATGCCTCATTGCCGCTTTTTCTTCTACACCAGTGACCGCAGTGACGTCCACTTGATATACTGCATCTTAGTGCAAGAATGTGGATATCCTTGGCACGTGCTCAACACGCATAACGGACGTAGCTCGCTCGACCGTTTGGCCAAGCTTTCGGTGTCCTCCGAATAATCCTTGCACATTCGTGAAGGACAGCACATCTGAAGTGTTCGAGCAATACTGAATGCATTGCATGGACACTTTAGAGCCTTTTGAACTGTTTACTGCAATGAACGTTACATTTGCAGCGGACACTGTGTGACAGATGAAACTGTTTGTTTTTTCTGTCATGCGGAGAACGCCCACGCAGGACGACCATGTATGTCGCGTGCGCATGTATGCGTGGAAGTGCAGTGTGATATTTATTTTCCTACGCCTTCCGTAAGCTACAGGTTTCAGCTTGAACTAAGTGAAGTTTAAAGTAAATTTTGTGTCAGAATTGACACGGTGCGCATGATATATATACACATGAGTTAGCTGCATACATGATTGCTTCAGGCCATAGTTCAAACACACGTCAGAAAACATATTTCTGTCGAGAGGAAACTGAACAGCAAAGCCACTGTGGTCCAGATACAATATCCAGATACAAGGTCCAGATACAATATACTGCGGGCGTCCCTGGTAGGATATTCAAAACTGGGTGTTCGACGGATGTCCTATTTGTCTCTGAAACCACGCTTGTACATTGAGACAAGATTTGGATATCCTAGGTACGAAGCGTTTTCATTGTGGTAATGCAAGCTTGTATCACACACGAAACTAAACGGAAATTCAGCTTTATCCCATTTCATTCAGCACCCTGTTCTCAACGAGACGGATATAGCAGGAGCTTAAACACTGCGTATAGCGCTAGGTAAATCAAATCCATCTGTGCATATACGAACGGTGACGCGGTCGCCTCAAGGACAGAAGGACAGAGCAGAGTTAGCCAACATGGTTTCCTCCGCTCGGAGCGCTCGGAGGTCAAATAGGCTTGCGTGGGATTCGTTGGGTGTATAGGTATGCCAGCAATCACGGCCAAGGTCAGCGTAGCGTGGAGTCTCGAAACATGTAAATAAATTACGAAGAAACTAGATAGGCAGGCGGGGTGTGGCCGCGTCGGAGAACTCGGACTTGTCACTTTCACCTGATCTTTATCCTTAACGTTCGCATACTGTATCGTGCAGCCTCTAACAAACCGGTCCACCGCTCAGTTAAGGCAGCGACTACAGACGATTTCCCGGCTGATTCGCATTTTGTTTTCGGAACGAGGACCTTGCCAAGATTAACTCGTCACTTCAAGGAACGTGCTACGCAGAAGCCTGCGTTTAATCGGGCTCGGACCGCCAGAGGCTGAAGCAAGTAGGCTTATTTTAGAGCACTAGGGGCGCATCCACGCTACAGTGAGCCTGCTGTACGTGATATACTTTTCGAGCAGCCTTAATATGACTAAACTACACCGTTAAAATTGAGGAAAACGTCACCTGATTCTTTAGTGTGTACATAACTCGAGTACCCAAGCTCTGTCGGCTTGCCTTCTCTAGACAAATAATCTTGAGATATAAATTTCGTCTATGAAGCCCTTCTTCCGATTTGCACGTGATCTGTTATTAAACAAATAAAATCGAAAGAGTCCTATCAGTTCCTTTTTATAGTCTGCTTGCGGAATGCAATTCAGCTGCCAAATGAACGGGGACCTTGGTCGTGTAACTCGTGCTTACTTAATGCAAGATCGATGCAAGCCCTTTCGAGCATGCCTCAAGAGCTGTACCCTCAAATCGCGGTCACTGCCCACGAAGGCCGTTCCACATACGTCGGTCGGAACGCGTACGATGGTGGAATAAACTAGGCCTGCCAGGAATCATCATCTTTACACCCTCGCTTTCCTAGCTCCGGTTAATGCGCAGGGACGCCTTCAGGTAACAATCTGTGCGCATGCCGCTTCTTTTAAAAGAGGAGGTGGTGGCACGAAACTGGGAGCTTTGGACTATATTAAAACCAAGTCATGAAATCTGATAAGGGGGAGGGGACGTGTAAAAAAATTGGCAGTGGTTTAGCTCAGCTATTCCAGGATATACGTAGCGAAAGCTAAGGCATTGTATGGTTAGCCTTTGTTAATATTGATTGCAAGTCCAGGTTAGTCTGGTTGTCTAGCTATGTTGCGGCGTTTAGCCAGTACTTCGGCGCGCGGTTCGTCTGTTTCCTGGGCGATTCGTTTCCTCTTCATCTCGTTCCGATGTCGATTCCAGGCCTCCTCGTGCTTATCGGCATTGTCGCCGTCCATACTGCCGCCTCAACTGTGGTTGCGGCGCACGCGAGCTCTCCTTTTCAATCCTCCGGCATGTTATCAGGCATGCGACGCAGCTGACGAAGCGAGCGGAGGCGAACGCAACGACGAAGAACGTGGTTCCTCGTCACACCGCGTTCCTCGTTGTTGCGTTCGCCTCCACTCATGCGGTGTGACGTCATGCGCCTCCTCAGAGCACCGCCACGGCGAAATCGCAAGTTCGCGGCCAGTATAGCTTCCGCTTTAAAAAATCAAGGTATACCACTACTATCATACGGGTAAGAACTTATCGCAGTTGGTCGCAGTATGAAGTTAGACGCTTGAATCCCAGCAAACGTTGGTTCGAATAGTTAAATTTTGGAAACGAATCGAATGGCGAATATTTTCACGTTTATGAAGACTGTAAAATACAGTATGTGTGTGTGTGTGTGTGTGTGCGTGCGTGCGTGCGTGCGTGCGTGCGTGCAGTCTGCTTACTAAAGAAAAGAACAAGAAAAATACGAAGCTTCTTTACATTATTTGATAGATGCAAGTAAGGGCGTTCCCAACTGGATGGCCGGTCAACTGAAGGTGCATGTAAGTGTGAAAATGGTTTCAGTTATCTGGCGCACAACCCGCCGCGGTTGCTCAGTGGCTAGGGTGTTGGGCCATTGAGCACGAGGTCGCGAGATCGAATCCCGGCCACGGCGGCCACATTTCGATGGGGGTGAAATGCGAGAACCCCCGTCTACTTAGATTGAGGAGGGAGGAGGGAAAGAGATAAGTAGAAGGCAGGGAGGTTAACCAGAATAACGTCCGATTGGCTACCCTACACCGGGGGAATGGGAAAAGGGGATAACAGGGAGAGAGAGGAGGGAAGGAAAGAAGGAAATTGCGGTGAGTTCGCTGACGTGTGTGGCCTTACAGAAATCGCATTAATAGTCACAGATGGTCGGCCAAGCCCGTCGTCCTTAAGAAGCACAAAAGTGCCTTCACCGCTTTAAGGGCCGACGGGCGATGGGGGCGGTGTTCCCGCAGCACCTGCACAGAAAGCGGCCGATTGTCTAGTTTTTGAAAAGCTTTGGCAAGTTCTTGTCTCTCAGGGGTGTATCGTGGACAGTGGCACAGCAGGTGGTCGATGTTTTCTTCCGTGGCACAGACCTCGCATGCTCCACTGTCAGTCACTTCAATTAATGTAGAGTATGCCTTTGTGAAGGCAACTCCTAACCAAAGGCGACAGAGAAGCGTAGCTTCACGTCGAGGAAGTCCGAGTGGAGGTCGGAGTTGCAGGGAGGGGTTTAGTCGATGCAGTCGTGTAAGTCGTAAGTTTGGCGAGTTCCACTCGGTCAGTGTGAGACTGCGCGCCAGGTGTCGAAGCTGCCTTGCGGCGTCTGTCCTCGAAAGCGGAATTGGAACGCTGTGCTCTTCATGATGTGCTGTGCGAGCAGCGTTATCGGCGGAATCATTGCCACTGATTCCACAATGGCCAGGTACCCATTGAAAAACACACAACTGGGGAATTGCATCACTTATTCGCCCTGTATATATATACATACATAACTTAGATTGAGGTACACGTTAAAGAACCGCAGGTGGTCGAAATTTCCGGGGTCCTCCACTACGGTGCGCCTCATAATCAGAAAGTGGTTCTGGAACGTAAAACCCCATATCTTTTTTTACCTTAAGGCACCGGGCCCCCGCCTGCCGAAATGAACTTTCCCAGCCCTTTGCCGCGCTCCTGCGCAGTATGCACAGTAGTTGCGCCTCCTCTTGCGCTATCGCAACATCACGTGTCAAAGCGGTGCCGCCATTTGTCTTTCACGCATGTCTAGAGCACGCGTATGTTGACATCGCCGAGTGTTCTCTACATATGTATATATATATACAGGGCGAATAAGTGATGCAATGCCCCAATTGTGCAACTCTGCCTTTCGATGCGGCATCAAAAAGAAAGAAAGAAAGAGAAGAATGAAATAAGAAGATAAATGTGTTTTAGGCCGATAACAACGAGGCTACGTAAATTACTTCTATGTCTCTCCTACCTCCCCCTATTTGGTTTTCTTCTATTTTTATTTCCTTTTTCTTGACGTTACTTCGGTTTGCCTTCCAGGACTATTGCTAATTCCAAGCCGCGCCCGACAACGCGGCGACGCAAGACTAGGAATTCCCCAAGCAGCGACCGAATTAAAGCGCCACCGCGCCGAACACATCACATATTTCACGTTTAACGCCTCGCTGGTTGCCGCCAGCTCAGTAAAAGCGTGCAGTATTAGGGACGCTGAGGCTCGAGGCCCGCCTTGGTCCTTCTCCGGAGAGGCCGCTCATCTATGCACGAAACAATAAGAGACTTCTATAGTCTATCCGTAATTCGAGACGTAACAGCGCTGTACTCGAAACGATGACATAAGTCGAAAGCAGACGTTGACAAACGCTGTGACTTAACTGAGCACTTCAACTGAAGACGAAAGTTAGGTTTTAAGGTTTAAAGTCCAAAATTATTATTAGTATTATTATTCTCAACATCATCATCACTATGTAATTTTGAAATTGTGCGACAGAACTACTTTGTCACGTTCGTAATTTGTTTTTATTTTTAGTTTGTGGCGTGAGCACTCTTGCTTATGCGCCCAGCGCGAACAGGAGCTCGTCGGGTGGTTTATCTCCTTCTCTTATCCCGACCTGCGGGCAATACCTTGTATTGTGCAAAAAAAAAATGGAACAAACGAATAAAATGAAAATAAGTGAAACTGCAGAGTGGGAGATGAAGGAGGCCGCAGTGGAAGGGGCTCCGCAGTATTTTCGAACCACTTGGGGTACTTTATAACGTGCACCTATATATATATGAACACTCAAGTGTTGTTGCATTTCGCCCCCCATCGAAATGCGGCACTCGAGCCCGCGACCTCGTGCTCGGAGTTTCGG